>NW_021823745.1:0-21747 GCF_006345805.1 Octopus sinensis | reverse complement strand
TCTAATATTTTCCTACCCTTCCTTAATACCATTTTCCATATGATATTTATTGGATTAAGAACAGACAAAGAGATAAGCCCTGCTTTCCCAGGAATTATGGGTACATCAGCTAATATAATATAGATAGATAAAACATAATAGCTTTCCCTGAACCATTTAGTTTTATTTTGGTTGACAAACAAATTAATAACTCTCTCTTATATATATAATAAATTTTGCATTTTAAATGCCTTTGGTGAAAATTTTCAGGGTGCATAAAAGGACAATATGTGAACTACATAGCGATTTACTGGAATATTCAAATATACACAGAAAATATATTTATGTTTACTATGTATATGTGTGTGTGTGCATGCATGCATTAAAAATATTCATTTATTTTTAAATTCAATATTACTACTAATAACAATCATGAATAATGATTTATACTATATAAGAGGAACATTATTTACTGATAAAATGAAATAAAATTAAAATGAAAGAGAAATAAAGTTTATGTTCATGTTTGTATATGTGTGTGCGCATGTCTATGCTCATATTTATATATACGCACACACACACACACAGATATACATACACACAATAATTATGGATGCCAATGGTTTATATATCAACTTACATGTGTATATATGTTACTTTCTAAGTTTTTTATTTATCTACATAAATACATAAGAGCAGCAATAAAAGTTCATTCACACATTATTTGATATTAATATTTATATTGAAGTTTAATAATCATAATAATAATAATAATGAAATTATTGTATACAGTGCTCAGGTGCACCACAACTTGTCAGAAAGTGCGTATAAAGCGTATGCAGTAATGTACAAATGTCTGGAAAGCAAACAATGTATGAGTCAGATACATGCTTATGTGTGTATGGAGGGGTGGAAATCGGGTTTAGTTTTGGCGAATCTCAGAAAGCATGGAAGTTTTGAAGGATGCAGTGCTCCGACAACTAACAACCGATGCCAGCAGTTTGTTCCATGCTTCAGCAACTCTCAGCGTGAAAAAATGTTTCCTAAAGTCATGGGAGCTGTGCTGTTTTCTGACTTTGTAAATATGTCCATGGGTGTTAGACGGGTGGGGTTTGAAAAGGTGCTCAGAGTTATTGTTTGTATGATAGTTGATAATTTTATGGGTGTCTGCCAAGTCAGCTGCCAGATGTCGGAGTTTCAATGTGTCCATGCCCAGGGAAGTAAGGCATTCAGAATATGGCAAATGCCTGATGGAGGGTATTCTTTTGGTTGCACGTCGCTGAACGGCTTCCAGACGATTGATATCCTGGGCAAGATAGGGGTTCCAGACCGGTGATGCAAATTCCAGGTGAGGTCTTACCATAGCTATATAAAGCCGCAGATAGATAGTCGGAGAGCGGCTCACAAAGGATTTGATGAGTGATGCCAAGACACCCTCAGCCTTCTTGACAATTTAGCGATGTGTTTTGTCCAACGCAAATCACTGTCGACAATAACACCCAGGTCACGTTCACACAAAGACTTTTTGAGACTAGTGTTGTGGATGGAATAGGTGGATGCTGGGTTTCTCCTCCCAAAATGCATGGTGGTACATTTGTCCACAACCAGCTTGAGTTGGCAGTCCATGACCCACTGCTGCATTGTGACCAGGTCTGCTTGCAATAGAGATCTATAGTGTACAGTATCTGACCTCTTTATTTCGAGGTACAGCTTGATGTCATCTGCATATTTCAGCACTGTGGCATTCTTTAAGTTGGCATCTATATCATTAACATATGCAACAAATAAAAGGGGGCCAAGAACAGATCCCTGTGGTACACCAGATGTCATCTCATAGGGTGAAGAGTGCTGTCCTAGAACTGTGACAACCTCTTTTTGGCCGAAAATAAAGGACTTCAACCAGTTATAGAGTTCGTCTCTTACGCCCAACGCAGAGAGCTTCACCACAAGTCTTTTGCATGGCACAGAGTTAAAAGCCTTAGCAAAGTCCAGGTAAACAACATCCACTCAGGATCTGCAATCAGTGATTTGGGTAACGTCCTGAAGAAACTCGATGAGTTGATTACAGCAGCTGGAGTTAGGGATAAATCCAAATTGTGACGGCTGGATGAGGCTGTGAGACTTCCAGAAGTTCCAGAGGGTTTCCCTGATACAGGATTCCATCAGTTTGGCGATGCAGCTAGTAAGACTAACGGGGCAATAGTTTGACAGGCGAGTGCGGTCCACCTTTTTGAACAGAGGGATAACACTGGCAGTTTTCCACTGCTCTGGAGTAACACCATTGGAAGAATAGAGAAAGTTTGCTTAGAAGAAAGTACCCACCGCATTTGAGAGTAGGTATGTAACACCATCGAGACCAGAAGAGGCATAGTTGCGTTTATTCTTAAGGTGGCATTGTAACATTGCTGGTGTAAATTGCATAGTAGATATAGAGTCCAATGTCAGTGGTGATGAAGATGGAACATTTTGGTCTTCGACAGTAAAGATGCCGGTATAGCATCCAGCAATGATTTCTGCACATTCTTTGGGATTGCCAGTAATCTGTCCTTTGAGGGGGTTGCGAAGGGGACCAACTGGAAAGTGAGGTCTCTGCTTTAAGTGCACATACTTCCAGAACATTTTGCTGTCAGGGTTGGTTGCAATGCGTTGTTCAAATTCAAGCACTGCCTTTTTTGTCACCTGCTTGAGGTGGTTGGCTGACCTATTGCGCTTTTTCCTGTTGATCTCTGATTTGTGCTATTTGTAATCCTGATGATGATGATGATGATGAGGTTCAGCCTTTTGGCATTCTTTCCTGGCAAGTCGAACTGCTGCAGTCTCCCAAATTGCACTATTGGGTGTTTTTTTGTGCTTGCATGGTACTGATGCTGCACATGCTGCCCATATTGAATTCAGAATGTTCTGGAGTATAGTGTCCACATCTCCAGAGGCATAAAGTTCGAGCCAGTTTTGGCGTTGCCACTCTGTACAATAAGGGCTCCAGTCTGCTTTATTCCAGTCAAAGCGGACAGTCTGAAGATGGTTGTGTTTTTTGTTACAACCAATCAGAGACAAGTCGGCCATGATCATGGAATGATCAGTCACCTAAAAGGTTCTTCAGTAGTGACACTAATGATTGTTTCAGGAGAAGCGGTAAGTAGCAGATCCAAAGTGTTGTTACTCCTTGTGGGGGAGGTAACTACTTGGGACCAATTTGAATTCAGCACCAGTTCGAGGAAATCGTCTGCACTTTGCGGCCAACGGAAGGCCTCCCAGTCAATCTCAGGGAAATTGAAGTCGCCCGCAACATAAACATACGTGGCTGTTTTCATAGCAGCAGCTCTGAGGATGTCAAAAAGCTGTGTGTCTTGACGATAATTTGGGGGGGCGGTAAACACCTCCAAGCAGAAGTGTTGACATGGTCATGTATATTTTGCAGAAAAATACTTCCTCCTGAGATCGGTTCAAATCCTCACAGGGGATTGCCAATAGATTTGATGGAACATAAATCATCACACTCCCTCCACGGCGATTAATGCGGTCTTTGCGGAACAGGTTGTAGCCGGCTATGTTGAAAACTTAATGACAGAGTACAGAATGTGCCCATGTTTCCGTGACTGTGATGAAATCTGGGTTGATACTTTTGACGTAAGAGTCAAAAAGATGCACCTTGTTGCATAAACTACGGGCATTCAAGGACAGCAGTTTGTATCTGGATTTCAGATGATGATATACAGGGGATGGCTGATTGTTCTTGGTTAGTTTCCCAAGATTTTTGTATTGCCAGTTGTTGTTATGGGTGCAGTTTGCTCAGTCCAACTGGTATCCCTTATCCACGACTCACCAGACTTGACAAATTTCCAGATTTGCCCATTATCGCAGAGGCTAAAACTTTCCTGTGGCATAGAGTCGCGATTTAGGGAAGCTACAGATCTTAGCCTTGGGCGTACATCAGGTGGTAGGCCGGGACGTGTCCTAAAGTTGATTATGTTGTCGCACCGAGCTCTATCAGCAGCCAGATGGAATGCCCGCGCCTCAGTAAAGTTTGTAAACATCAGCCTAATCAGCCTGGGTTTGGATCCTGGTCGGCCAAGGCGGAAAGCGCTTTTTGGAGGAACACAGCTGAGATCCTTAGCTGTGTTTCCAATGAATGCCTGCAGATCTACCACATCTTCCAGCACTCCAATGGCTATTACTTCATGAGTGGTTGGTTCAGCAACTCCCTCGATGCGTTGAGGTTCTGTATGAGCTACAGGTAATGATAACAATCAACTAAATTATAGAAGAGTAAAAGTACATGATTAAAATATATAATATAATAAAATAAAATAAATAAGGTAGCAGAAATAATGAATATAGAATAAATAGGATAAGAATAAAAAATAGAAATAAAGGGGAAGTAAAATTTGTTTATGCGTGAATGCATGTGCGTGTATATGCATACATGGATTATATTATGTGTATGTGGATAGCTATATATGGATAACATTGTTGGTATTTATAAAATATAATATATAAAATAAAATAAGGTAAATAAGTAAGCAGAAATAAGGAATAAAGAATAAATAAAAATATAAAGGTGAAATAAATTTGCTTATGTGTTTATGCACGTGCATACATGTATGGGTGTATCTTGTTTATATATTAGTATCTCTATATGTGCTTGCATATACAGATGTTTATTTCTAGTTATTTCATTAGTTCATTAGTTTATATTTCCACACCCTAGCGGTTGAGGGAACCTGTGGAAGAAGTAGACCCTGGAAGACCTGGGATGAAGTGGTGAAGCACGACCTTCGAACTTTAGGACTCACCAAGGAAATGACTAGTGACCGAGACCTTTGGAAATATGCAGTGCTTGAGAAGACCCGGCAAGCCAAATGAGATCATAACCTTGTTTGCCTGTGCCAGGGGTGTAACCAGCCCACTTGTGCGGACCTTTTCCTTCACTGAACACTAATCTCTGCTTGCGAAGACCTGTTGAGGCAAGTGAAATCGAAACCGAAATCAAAATCAAAGTGAAATTCGATGACGGGCATCAGCACCATATGATCGTGATCATTGCCAGCTTCGCCTTACTGGCACTTGTGTCCTGTGCTAGTAGGGTGCTAAGAGCACCATCTGAGCATGATTGTTGCCAGAGTGGCTACCTGGCTTGTAGGAGGGATGTAGGAGGCACCATTCGAGCGGGATCGTTACCAGCATCTCCTTACTGGCACCTGTGCCGTTGGCATGTGTAAAAACAAATTCGAGCAAGGTCGTTGCCAGTACCGCCTGTGTGGCCCCCATGCCAGTGGCACGTAAAAGCACCCACTACACTCTCGAAGTGGTTGGCATTCGGAAGGGCATCCAGCTGTAGAAACTCTGCCAGATCAAGACTGGAGCTTGGTGCAGCCATCTGGTTCACCAGCCGTCAAACCATCCAACCCATGCAAGCATGGAAAGCGGACGTTAAACGATGACGATGATGATGTATATGCGTGTATGGATAATATTGTTGGTATTTATCTGTATATATAAAAGGCAGGATGTGTGTACGTGAATGTAATTTATGCACGTCCACAAATTAGCACGCATGTCGCTCCAATTTTAGGAGGACATTTGTCACGACCCTAACTGTATTTTTATCAAATTATTTTTCCCGAAGCACTAGCGGGTAGTATTAAAAATCGATTTTCAGCCTTAACTTTTACCAATTTTGAAGTTTGCTAACATGAGTTAAGTTCCTTTTTGCCATAACGAAGTGAAAATGTGTGTGTGTGTGTATGTGAGGGAGAGAGAAGTTGTGTTGACGTATGTATGTGTGTGTGTGAGGGAGACAGATGTTGTGTGTTGATGTGTGTGTGTGAGGGAGAGATAGAGTAAGTGACAGTGTTCACTAAAAATAAAACTGTAAAATGTTTTTTTTCTTATACACGAGATATAGTATTCAAATTTAGGATGTTTTTGAAAGACACTATACTTTATAATCAGATTATATATATACTTTCTCACACAACAATTAAAATATATTTATTTTAAATCCTGAAACATGTGTCCCTAGATGCAGCCCGGGCGGCTGGGAGTATTTGTCTCCCCTTCGTAAATGTATGTAAGGACACAGGAAAAATGTGTCTAAGCCATCAGGAGGCGTCGATGCTTCTTAGGGCTAAACAGCGGTGGTGTACCCCCCTACTGTCACGTTCGTGTTAGATTGACAGTATACAACCATTCTATCGCCCCACCACCATACATGTCTCTACAAGAGATTTAGAAATTTAGTATTCCTATTTTAAATCATTTATTTATTTTAAATTGTTCATCTTTCTCCCTGCCCCCCTCCTCTCTCACACACACACACATTACTTTGGACAAGAAAGAGTTTGTTTTTATTTTACATTGAGGAAAAAAGTGTTTTGTTGAGAATCTATGTATTTAACAACATAGAAACATTAAGTTTCTGAAAAGACTTGCATTTAATGTTTCTGAAAAGAAAGAGGCTTGGAGAAGCTATTATGAAAGACTGCTGAATGTAGAGAATGAATGGGAGGAGGAGACCCTGCCAAATGTTAACCCAGTAGAAGGACCAGCTATCCGAATAGACAGCTCCCTAGTAGGTAAAGCAATTAAGGGTATGAAGCCAGGAAAAGCCCCCAGCCTATCAGGAATCACTGCTGAGATGCTTAAAACATCTGGTGGAGTGGGCTATGGCCTAGTCACATGCATTGTAAACCAGGTAGTTCATAATGGAGTCATACCCAATGACTGGTGTAGCAGCATCATAGTCAACTGCTACAAGGGTAAAGGTGATGCTCTAGATAGAAATAACTACAAGGGTATTAAACTGCTGGATCAGGTGATGACTGTCACTGAGAGGGTCATAGCCCATCTCATTAGGGAGAGATGAGATGCAGTTCGGTTTTGTTCTGGGTAGAAGCACCACTGATGCCATATTCCTGGTTTGACAACTGCATGAGAAATACCTAGATAAAGATAAACCCCTGTACTTAGCTTTTGTGGACTTGGAGAAAGCCTTTGACAGGGTTCCCCGATCCCTTATCTGGTGGGCGATGTGGAAATTGGAGATTGACGAATGGTTAATAAGGGCTGTACAGGCCCTATACTGAGAGGCCATTAGTAAGGTTAGGATTAGCAACAAGTATAGTAAATAATTCCGAGTAGAAGTAGGGATCCACCAAGGTTCAGCCCTCAGTCCCCTTTTATTCATCATAATCCTCTCGGCAATAACAGAGGAATTCAAAACAGGTTGCCCCTGGGAGCTCCTCCATGCTGATGACCTGGCCCTCATAGCAGAATCACTACCAGAACTAGAAAAGAAATTTCGGCTGTGGAAGCAAGGTTTCGAATCAAAAGGCCTTAGAGTCAATGTATCAAAGACTAAAGTTATAGTAAGTAGGAAGGCAAACTCATCACACACACCCTCAATCTGTAGAAAAGGTGTAGGTAGAAACTCCATAAGATGTACCCAGTGTAAGCTATGGATGCATAAGAGGTGCAGCAACACCAAAGGAAAATTAACCAAGATAGCTTTTGTGTGCGGCAGATGCACAGGGGCAATAGACACCACAGATACTCAGAAAACAGATTTCATCACACTCCAGGGAGAGAAACTAGAAGTAGTTGATAGTTTCCGCTACCTAGGTGACCAAGTTAGTAGTGGCGGTAGATGCTCATAGAGTGTCACCACTAGAATACGAATAGCCTGGGCAAAGTTCAGAAAGCTTCTACCCCTACTGGTGACAAAGGGTCTCTTGCTCAGAGTGAAAGGTAGATTGTACGACGCATGTGTGTGAACTACAATGCTTCACTGTAGTGAAACATAGACTGTGACTGCAGAGGACATGCATAGGCTTGAAAGAAATAAAGCTACCAAGGATGTGTAATGCCAGTGTACGCACACGACAGTGTGTAAGCTCACTGAGAGATATGTTAAACATAAGAAGCATTGGATGTGGCGTGCAAGAGAGACATTTGCACTGGTATGGTCATGTACTACAGATGGATGAGGAGAGATGCGTGAAGAAATGCAACTCCCAAACAGTTGAAGGAATCCAGGGTAGAGGTAGACCCAGGAAGACATGGGATGTGGTGGTCAAGCATGACCTTCGAACGTTGGGCCTCACAGAGGCAATGACGAAATACCGAGAACTCTGGAGGTATGCTATGACTGAAAACCCGACAAATAACGTGAGTTCATGGCTGTCTCCTGCACCAGCTTCATGTAGCAGCCCCAGCCCATCCAAAGTACCTTGGATCACAGGACGGCCTGTTGTGCTTATCTTGTAGGGTGGCCTACTGTGCTTGAGGAGACCTATTGAGTCAAGTACATCAACATGAAATAAAAATCAAATGGAAATTGTAGTTGTGATACCTGTGCTGGTGTCACGTAAAAAGCACCATCCGAACGTGGCCGATGCCAGCGCCGTCTCGACTGGCTTCCGTGCCGGTGGCACATAAAAAGCACCAGCCGATCGTGGCCATTCCAGCCTCGCCTGGTGCCTGTGCCGGTGGCACATAAAAAGCACCCACTACACTCACAGAGTTGTTGGCGTTAGGAAGGGCATCTAGCTGTAGAAACACTGCCAGATCAGACTGGAGCCTGGTGCAGCCTCCTGGTTTCTCAGACCCCAGTCGAACCGTCCAACCCATGCTAGCATGGAAAACGGACGTTGAACAATGATGATGATTATGACGGTGATGATGACGATGACGGAAACAAAGAGTTAGGTAACAATTTTTCAATGAATTACACAATATAAATGGGTATTTGTAGTATATTAGGAGGCCAGGGTAGTTGATTCCATGCAAAAAATCCGATTTTTTTTTCTCAGTGAAAATTGTGTGAGATTTATCTAAAAATTTGCCTGGAGTGTTTCATGGTAAATTTGAGAGTAAAAAAAAATTTTTCCATATTCTTATCTCCGTATTTTCCACGTACATTGAAAAATCGATGGTGAAAAGATCAATGGGTGGGGGTGAAATTTCAGAAGCTTCCACCACACACCCCACCCTTTTTTTGGACCACAAAAAGGGTTTTGTAGCATATTCGGTGGCCATGGTAGTTGATTACAAGCAAAAAATCGAATTTTTTTTACTTAGTGAAAATCGTGCAAGGTGTAGTCTAAATTTAATTTAAAACCTTCTTCCATTCATTTCTGTTTATGAAATTCTCTGTATGTAATTTTGCTTTCTTAGTGGTCAGGCAAATGATGACTGGCAAAGCAACAGTGCCTAATGCTGACATTGGATACAATGACCTGAATCTACAATAATGGGCTGATTGAAATCAAGGATGCCCCTGCTCAGAATGGGTGGGGCAGCGTTGAACACATTCGGTTTGCCATCCTCATTGCGACAGGGCATTAACACACTCCTACCAAAGTTACATCTGGACTTGTCATATGACGCTGATGGCCTTGCAGAGTACCTGAGAGTAAATGAACCAAAATTGCTGCCTGATTGGAGGCTAGTGTACAAAACTGTCATCAGTGCCATTGAAAAACAGGTGGGCGGCATTTTTTTCCTCAATGCTGCTAGAGGTACCAGCAAATCCTTTGTAACACAATTAATACTTGATAATATTCATTGCAAGAAACAAACTGCACTAGCAGTTGCTTCCTCGGGAATCGCTGCTACGTTATTGCCAGGAGGTAGGATGGTGCTCTCGGCATTCAGGCTGCCTTTACATTTGGTGAGGGCCAAAGTTCCTACTTGCAAGATTGGCAAAATTTCAGAGGAAGCTGAAGTTCTTAGTGCCATCTCATCGTATGGGACGAATGCACAATAACCAGTAAGGTTGCCCTTGAGGTACTGGACCAGTCACTGAAAGGTATTAGGGATTCTACAGCTTCTATGAGTGGTGTAACTCTATTGCTTTCAGGAGATTTCTGGCAAACACTTCCTGTCATCCCTAAAGGGAGCCAGGCTGATGAAGTGCGTGCATGCCTTAAGTCATCAACGTTGTGGCTCCAGGTTAAGACCTTAAGCCTAAGCGCAAACATGTGTGCACACTTGCTTGGTGATAGCACGTTTGCAGCATTTGCTGAAGTCATTTTAACCCTAGGCGAGGACCCTAGGAATTATAGGGGGGACATATCCATCTCTGATTGTGCAACACTGTGGACAACCCTTCTGATCTTTTGGAAACAGTGTTCCCCAATCTGGAAAGTAATTATGCAGACATCAATTGGCTCAGTGAAAGAACCATCCTGGCCCCCAAAAAACGTAGCTGTCAGTGCTATCAACGACCAGCTCATAAGCCGAATTCCCAGGTGAGGAGTGCATCTACAAATCAATTGACCAGACTCTGACCCCCCAAGACATTGCCATTTACTCTATCGAGTTTCTCCACTCATTGGAGCCAACATGGCTTCCACTCCATTCTTAGGCTAAGGGTTGGATGCCCATTATGCTAATTAGAAACTTGCTTCCGCCTAAACAGTGCAAAGGGACCTGCTTAGTAATCAAGTATCTGACACCCCACTTGACTGAGGCCACCATTGTTACAGGGTGCGGGAGGGGTGAAAATATTTTCATTTCAAGGATGCAGCTTTATCCTTCAGGGTCAGACATGCCATTTAACCTCTGCAGTTCCCAGTGAGATCATGCTTCACCATGTCCATCAACAAATCCCAAGGCCAAACACTATTGGTGGCAGGCATCCATTTGAGGTTTTTCCATTCAATCAGGATAAAAAATTGATGAACCATTCCTTATAGGATTTCCTACTAATATTGGCTACACCCCCATTTTCAACCATAACTTTCACATATTTTGACATATTTTCCCCAAACTTGATGCCAGCATTACTTAGGACCCATGGATTTTTGAATAATGTAAGTTCTCAAAAAAAATAATAAACAATCGCTGAATGGAAATAATTGATAAACCAATTCCTTATGGGATTTCATAATCAAATTGCCTGCAATCCCATCTTCAGCCAATAGTATACCAATTTTCAATGGATTTTGCTCAAATTTGATGTCGGTGTCACTTATTTTGGTTGAAATAATGTGTTTGATCACTTTAAATCCTAACTTAATTCCGGGCAACACCGGGCTATAAATATATAATAAAATAACATAAAGAAGTAAGCAGAAATAATGATGAATTAATTAATTAAATAAATAAGAATAACCACATAATAAATTTATTTCACCTTTATATTTTTATTTATTCTTTACTCCTTATTCTCCTTACTTATTTACCTTTTTTTTTTATTTATTATGTTGTATAAATACCAACAATATTATCCATGTATACATATACACATAATATAATCCATCTATGCATAGTAAAGGCACATGGCTTAGTGGTTAGGGCATTCAGCTCATGATCATAAGATCATAAGTCGATTCCTGGTGATGCATTGTTGTCTTGAGCAAGACACTTTATTTCACATTGCTCCAGTTCACTCAGCTGGCAAAATCGAGTAGCCCTGTATTTCAAAGGGCCAGCATACGTCATGCTGAATCTCCTGAGAACTACGTTAAGGGTACACATGTCTGTGGAGTGCTCAGCCACTTGCACATTAATTTCATGAGCAAGCTGTCCTGTCAATCATATCAGCTAGGACCTTTGTCATCATAACCATTGGAGTGCTCCTCAATGTAATCCATGTATGCATATACACACACAGATGTATAATTGTGCATGAATTCCCACAAAACTTTCCCTTTATTTCTAATTTTTATCTTATCTTATTTATTCTATATTCATTATTTCTGCTGCCTTATCTAATTTTTATTACTAGCTGAAATACCTACTGTTGCCCAGGTTAAAGAAAAATGAAATTTAAAAATACCTTTTAGATCTCTAACATGAAACACAGACTACACTGGTCTTACCTCCTAGTAGCTGAGATACCAACTTTATACATAATAAACCTGCCGTTTCCCAGGTTATTGGAAATAATGAAATTTAAATATGCCTTTTAAATCCCTAACTAAAATGAACCTGGATTATGCAGTTCTCAAACAGTAATTAGCTGAGGTACAAACTATTAATGTCAATAACATGTTTTATTCAATGTTTTCACTGTTAGAACTGTTAAAGACCAGGTAGTTCTTTGTCTTTGCAATCACCTTCAATTATCAGTACTTATTTGAAATGCATTGAACCTGAAAGTGCGTAAATTTGAGAAGAACCAGTCGCAGCCCTCTCCTCCTGTTAATAAGTACATTTAATAAAAATTTTATGTGATGATGTGAGTATAAACAATGTATTGAAACAAATCCAGCAATCAGTCACAGTTTAATTATCTAGAGCTTCTAAATGATGTTTAGAGTGTGTCTTTAATTGGTGTATAAATGAAAAGATTTTGGGGACTTCCAACCTGCGAACATCCTACATATAATTGCCCATGCGAGAAGCAAGGTGATGTTTAACAAGAGAGACTGTCCTTATTTATTAACATAGTGAAACTTAGTTTCACTGGGAGCTGGAACCATTTAAATTCAAAGGGGATGTCATGTGGGATTAACAGGATCTGTGGAATGAAGACATCTTCACCCTTATAGTTCCTGGTCATAATTATTGCTTCTGGGACATGGAGTCACATCACTTTCATCACCAGTCTGGTGCCATTGCACAGACGAGGTGATTCCAGATTCCTGAGCAGCATGATTGGGGCCTCCTTTTTAAGTGTTAAGTGATGAGGTAGCGTCCCAGATGGCTGTAGAGAGTTCAAGAACTTAGTTTGAAAGACTGTTATTGTCCAGGCAACAACTACAAGAGATCCCAATCGATTTTGTTAATAGCATCATTACATGGAACTAAGATGGCTCACTCACAGAGCCATTGACTGTTGCTAAAGTTTTGTGCAATGTTTGGGAGCACATGCATTATGAGATCATTGACAGTTGGTACCATCTCACCACAGGCTTTCTGCCCCTCCCCACCAACTTTGGATGATGATAACTTTCAGAAAAATGGATATTTTTAATGAAATTTTTAATGAATATGTGTTATATCACGTAGATTCCCAACATACAAATTTTGGGGGAAAAAGTATTTTATCAGGGTTGGAGGAGGATTTTCGGAAAATTCACCGGAATCCACTTGAATTTGTCTTAACTTTAAGAAAATGGATATTCTTTAATACAAATATACCTTGAAGTATGTAGATTCCATCCATATAGGATTTGGGAGGAAAACAATTGGGGATTCTTTTTGTGAACTATTCCCCACTGGAGGATGTTTCAGAACAAGTTATCCATATTTGTTTCAGTTTCTCCGTTTTGTGTGTTTGTGCACCTGTATATAACCCTTAACCCTAGTTGTAAAATTTCAAGAAAAAAATTGAAAAGTTAAGGAGTGGGTGTATTAAAAAGTCTAAAAGTAGATTTTTTGCATATTCAGAATCTCCATTGGAGACAAGGTGGGAATACAAAGAAAAAACAAAAGCACAAAAGGGTAGCATGCTTATTTTCAGTGTCCTCACACACACACATATAATGAAAAAAGATCAAATGAGGAATTATTCCATTCAGTATCATGTTTATTTTAGAGATTATGTAACAAATTATACTTTACACTTCTATATTTAACTGTGCATTTATAAACGGTAGAGGAGTAGGGGCCGAAACTGGACGTGGTTCCTCCTGATGATGTCTTGAGCTAACTGGATCCTATAAAGGAGCTGTTGTGGTAGCAGACCACGAAACATGGTTGTAATTCCTTCCTTATTTTTGCCTCTGATGTCTTCTCCCTTTCTATTAGAACCATTTACCTGGGAATTTACTTCCGTGAAAAAAAAAATGTATGCAATAGATAAGTCATGTTAGAAGCATATATCTGTGTACCATACGTTCAGCTGTTATTTTTAGCATGAGTTTTCTGATGAGGGGTTCATTTGCTTTCATTGCCTGTTGCTTCAGTAGAAATCTATGGATGCACAAAAGAGAGAAAATGTAACAAATACGGATGACTTGTTCCAAAACACCTCCGAATGAGGAACAGTTCTGAAAAATAATCCCCAATTGTTTCCCCCCACCCCAAAATTCCTATATGTACATATAGGATTTCCCACAAAATCTTATATGTATATAGTCCAAGGTATATTTGTCAACAATTTCATTTAAAAATATCCATTTTCGTGAAAGTTAAGCAGATTGAAGAGGACTCCAGTGAACACTTCCCCCAACAAATTTTATATATTCAGAATCTACATGATATAGAACATATTCGTAGAAAATTTCATTAAAAAATATCCATTTTTCTTAAAGTTATGATCATCCAAAGTCTCTGAGGGTTGCAGAAATCTGTAATTATGCCCTGTTGACAATTGATCAATTAAATGAAATCTCCATATGAAATTTTTTTTCTCTTACACACACACACACACACACACACTCACATAAGTATATATCTTACACAAATAGAAAGCCAGAGAAGAAAATATAAAATGTAAGTGAATTTAGAATTTGTTTTTTATCTGAAATCGTCACAACTGTAATGATGTATGCATACGTGTGTGTGTGTGTGTGTGTAAATAGCTGTTTACTTAGTTACTATGTTGACATTGACAATACAATTAAGTGAAAGTGTTAATAAGTTGATTTGCATCAAGAATAATCACATGGGATTTAAATGTGAAATATCAAGTCTTAATAAAGCCACTTGTTCCCAAAATGGCCAAAATATGTTTTGGAAAATTAATGTACAGTATATAGTACCTCATTTAATTAACTGAAAAAATGGTGTCTGTCTCCGTATGAAATTATTTTTCTGACATGAAAGTACCTTTAGAAATTCTTTTTGTCAGAATCATCACAACTGTAATAATGTATACATACATGTGTGTTAGGACATCAAAGACAGGAAGTTCAAGCACAGGAAGTTAAGAAAACGATTTGAACAAGTGAATCTTTTCTATAGAGCAATATTATTTATTTTAAAAAACAAAAAATAAATCAAGATTACATTATTCTTTCCAAGGTCAAATTATTCATGTACCCCAAGTATGGTACAAATTAATTCAGAACTTTGAGCATGCATTGAGGACACACACAGACAGGGTATTTTTTTTATATTAAGATATTATATATTTTAATTATCTACTTCTACTCTTATATAATTTAATTGATTATTATCATTATTAAATTTAAATATAAATATGAATATTAAACAAGAGCACAAATCTCCACCAAGGCAACACTAATGTCCTCTCAACGATTAACTGGAGAGGATTTTTAAAATGAGAATATCTGAAATAAACTCAACTGCTCTCACAAACGAGAATACTAAAAATGAACCTGACTGCTCTCAAAAATTAAGTAAAAAACACGGAAAATTAATCCAGAATCCTTATCCACTATCTGATCCATCCCAATGGTAGTCATGGAATGTGAAGGTGGGTGTGTGGGGCCATATTTGTAATGCTGCATGTGTGTCGTCTGCATTGGGAACAGGAACAGTTTTCTCTATGAAAGCCTTTTTTAGTCTATCCACTAATATAGTGTCTTAATGACCATTAAAGTCTATAGTGAAAAATGTATCCATGTGTGAAAGAAAATGGAAAGGACCTGCATACAGTGCTGTTAACGGAGGTTTAACAACATCGTTGCACACAAAAATGTGAGTTCAAGAAGTAAAGCTTCCTTCAAGGCAGAGCTAGAAATGCAATTGCCAAGTAGGTAAGAGGTTTTGAACAGGAGCTATATATTCAAAATTGGTAAAACTAAAAATTATCAAGGATAAATTAAATTTATTATTGTTACTAAATATTCTAGTGTTATTTAATTTCTGAGCAGTTTTGCTGCCATTTGTTTATGTAGTTTGATTTCTTTGTTCATCAGTTTCTACTAAGATAGAGATGTGTGTAAAATTAATATTAGAGAAACAAAATAATACTTTGGAAGCAACAACACTGTCATAACTTATGTGGAAACCATGGGTGTGCTTTCAAGGGAGATGATCAGAGAAAGACTTAAAATTCAGTGTAAGATCGTAATACTTAAGTAAATATAACAAATAATCTAGAATCCTTGTCCAGTACCAGATTGATCCCAAAATCTAATCAGTTTATGCTAGCCATGAGGCCAAGCATCCCTGAAAGTTTCATCTGAATTCATATGGTTGTTCTTGAGATATCTTGTCCACCAGCTTTGATTTTAGTTTCACTCATGCTAGAAACAAATTTTTCACTGAGATATTTGAATCCTTCATTGTCTACATTCATGGCCGTAACAAAATTCTTAAACAAGCCAAATTTAATGTGTAAGGGATGAAGGAAAATTTTCTGAAGGTCAACTAAAGGGATATATATTTAATGTCATATCTCCCTGGAGTGAATTCTCTTCACTTTGGCCACTGTTTTTGATTATAGTGATGCTTGTCATCTCTGCTGTTCTAAAGGCACAAAAAGCACTAATGCTTTACATACCCCATTTGCAACCCAAGAAGCAAACCAATAACTTTCAAGTCCCTGCATATATTCCACTTGTGTTCAGAATATTTAATCAAGTGCAAAATTTTATCCATTGATTCATACATTTCCTTTAATCCTACATGCAATGAATTAATGCAATTCTGTATGCCGTTTTGAAAGTACGAATATTTTATAACATGGTGTAAAAGATTCCATTGTTTCAACCTGGAGCCCAGTAGTTCTGACTTTTCTTTTGTTAAACCCAAGTCTCTAACTAAATCATTTAACTCAAGTGGACTCAATAAATACAGAACTTTTTTCGAAGATCCTGGTTCATCACAGTGATCTGCGGTATCACTTGACATGCCTTCAATTGAAGTAGATGCAGTATTTTCTTCATTTAAACTATCTTTGTCAAAAGATGAAGGAGGTTCTGGAATTGGAATATTTTCAGCAGCATGAGAAACTGGTTTTAAAGCTGAAGAGCAATCTCGACAAACAAATCTTGGATTTGTTCTCCCTAGAGAAACCTGTGATATTAGTTAAGCAGAAATAACAATTGGTATAGTGGTTTGTTGGTTTGCGCATACTTTTCCGTTTATCTTTCAACCATTGGGTTAGAGCTATGTAGCAGCTTTTGCAACAAAGAGGAGGTGCCCACAGTTTATCTTGGTCCCCAACTTTGGACCCAAAGTAAAGCTTGTAAGCATTTTAAAATTTTGTTGTAAGCTTATTTCTCTGATCTTTTGATGTAAATTTTCCACACATAACAAAAGCTGTCCTGGGGATTAGCACAAACTTGTCTCCTCATCAAAAATAAACAGAAATAACC
This sequence comes from Octopus sinensis, assembly GCF_006345805.1. NCBI lineage: Eukaryota > Metazoa > Mollusca > Cephalopoda > Octopoda > Octopodidae > Octopus > Octopus sinensis. Next base: position 4,588 of record NW_021823745.1, on the reverse strand, counting down.
TAAATCAACACTCAATGAAGACTATCAGTAAACTAAAATATAAAATAAATCAAATGTAAATGTTACTGTAAAACATCAAAATATATTTCTCAAAAAAATCATTGAAATTATTATAGAATGTACTGAAGCTATGGCTATCATGAAACAATTTTTTCCATCTCTAAATTTCAAGGATTGATCACTTTAATAAATAACTAAACTTTCTACTAAACTGCTTTTCATGTAACCTGGCTCTCTTATTTGATGTACTTTGTTTTAACAGCACTAGCAGTTATCAAGGAAAGGGTGTCTGAGTGGCTTTCTATAACTTAATATCAATAGCCTTCTGTGAGGAGAACTTTACTATAATTACAGCAATAACAAAGTAAAATAAATTCTCATCTTGTGTGACAATTTAACAGGTAACCTACATTTAACCTCTATTAGCACTTATTTTTGTTTCCGTGATGAGTATATGAATGAAAATTGAAAGCAAATAGCCTACTACTTTGTCAATATTATCAATTGGTTGGAAAATCTGATGCTGTGAATAACTAAAAAAGCTACACTTGCTGTCTGAAAACTGATGTCAGATTCAGATTCAGTACCTTAAAATTACCCTAAATCATCTGAAAAAGTTTAAATAGCATGACAGTTTGTTTTTTTTGCCCAATGATATTGTTATTAGTAATACTGAATTAAAAAAATGAATGAATATTTTTAACAATGCGTGCACACACACTTACACATTGTAAACATAAATATATATTCTGTGTATAAATTGAATATTCCATCAAATCACTATGTAGTCTTTATATGTAACCTGAAGATTTTCACCAAAGGTATTTAAAATGAAAATTTTATTTATATGTCTTGTAATTTTGACTTCATGAAATGAAACAATTGTAGGTGATGGTATTGATTAATTAATAAATTCATTTATATTCAATTCATTTCCATTTTCTAATTATCATCATCATCATTATTATTATTATTATTATTATTATTATTATTATTATTATTATTATTACATATATATAAATAAATAAGATATTCAGTGATCTGGATGGTTGTACATATACAAATATTTATTAAAGTGTGAAATGTTTTTACAAATCACATATAAGCACTTTCATCTACTCTAATAGATTTTTCAGATTTAAATTTTGTGAAGGGATTTATCTATTTTTATAGTATTAGTGAATAGGTTGGGGTGGAGAGGGAGAGGGGAGAAAGAAGAATAATGTGGAGGGAGGGAAAAACTGAGAATGTTTGTGTGTGGTGTGTGTGCTCCTGTATCTGAAAGGAAGCTTTTGAACAAGAGACAAAGAAAAAGAATATATATTTTTAAGTAGGTGGCTAGGACAGATGCTTACTTTGGTTCTGCCAGCTCACCAGGTTTTTTGAAAGAAAAATGTTTTCAAAGTGAAAAAATGTGTTTTTTCTTAGTGTCAATGGAAAAGAGAAGGAAAGAAAGGAAGGAAGAAAGAAGAAAAAATGTGTTTATATCTATACAGTTGGTCAGTTCTTTCAATAGATGATGACAAGTTGATTCTTGGTCTGTAAAAATGCCAAGACCAGGTGGTTACTGTAAGTTTCATTTTTGGATTTGGTTTGCAAGATTCTTTATATGAGTTCATGTGTTGAAGCATATTCTGTTGTGTCTGGGGAGAGTCATTTTCTTTTTGTGCCTTATGATATAACACACTCACAGGGGAAAATTTCCATTTATTTCTTATTTTTATTTTCCTAAAATTTTCGTTGCATCTTGCAACCTTTTCAATAGTCTTGACTGTCTATTATTTACACTGAGTTCCTTTTTGTTTGTTTGTGCGCATGTGTGTGTGTGCCTATGCATGCATGCATGCATGTATGTATGTGTGTATGTATGTATGCATGTATGCAAGTGTGTGTAAGTATATATGTGTGTGTATGCATATGTATACATGTATGTATGTGTGTGCATCTGTATATATGTATTCTGCATATTCATGTGCTTGCATGTCCGTGTTTGTGTATTTTCTATGTATGTGTGTGTGTGAGCGTATGTTTGTATACGTATGCACCTCTGTCTCCTTGTGTGTGCATGTCTGTGTGTATACATATCTGTGTGTGTGTTTGTTTTGCAACTATGTACTGTGTATGGATGTGGATCTTTTTATGTGTGGACCAGTGTCTCCATATGTGTCCTTGTGGGGAGTAAAGTGTGTTTGTATATATGGTCATGTGTTTCAGTCTCCATTTGTGTATGTGTGCTTGTTTGTTCTTATAATCTATGTACCCATCCATCTGTATGTATCCACATGTAGGTGTAGCTGGAAATGTGACTGGCCTCTTCATGAGCTGTTGGAACAGAAAACTTAAACAAAGGTTAGCAGAACAGTCCTTAACTCTTCTACTCTACAGTAGATATGAAGATGACATTAATATCATAGTTAGGACCAACTCTAGTGATGGTAATGTAGAAACTGAGAAGAACATAATGGAGAGCATCCAGCAAATAGCTAACTCCATCCATCAAAGTATCAAGTTAACTATAGATTACCTCACTAAGCACCCCAACAATAGACTCCCTGTACTTGATACTGAACTTTGGTTAGAGACTGAACAATAGGTGCTGCTCTTCCACTCCTATTACATGACACCCATAACTTCAAAATATGTTGTTCACAAGAACTCAGCTGTGTCACACAAGATGAAAATTAACATACTGATCGCAGGCTTAGTTAGAATAATTAACAATGTGTCCCCACTATGCGTCCCCTATAAAATGAAAAATACATATACAGAACTTCATGCACTGCATGCAATTCTCTGGGTATGATCAGAAAGGTAGGGTTCGAGTATACAGGGGGTGGGGGCAGCTAGTAGGAAATTAGGTAATGTTATACGTAATGATATCAGTGGTACCTGCCCTAAATATAGAAACAAAGAATGGAATAGGATACAAAGAACTTGTGACAAAGCAAACAGGGCGAACACATGGTATAAAACCGACAAATATCAAGGAGTGATGTTTGTAGAAGCCACAGCCCATGAAGAACTAGCCCGTAGATTTAGAAAAGCTCTGAAGGAGACCAAACTCAACATTGTTGAAAAGCCAGGGAACTCCATCAGATCACAACTATTCCTTTGAGAATACCATATGCACCAATGATAACTGCATGGTATGTAGGATTAGCTCTGGCATTACCTGTAGAACTCGAAATGTAGTTTACAGCATAAGATGCATAGAAGGTGCTTGTAAAGAAATGAACATGACGTACATAGGGGAGACATCTAGGAGCATTGCGGAACGACGAAATGGACATCTGAGACAATATGATGACAAAAAACGGTCCTCCATACTTTACCAACATGCCAAAGACCACCATGGAGGCAGCTTGGGTCAACTTGACATCCGCATCTTATCCAAGCACCCAAATGACCCAACACTCAGACAAATACAGTTGTACGTCCTTATAAATGAAACTTCCCCAATACTAAATAGGAAATATGCATAGTAGATATCATACCTCCATACTCACAGTTTACACAGGTAGAGTAGAATAGTTAGTGGACTGTTATGTAGATAGATGTCTGTGTGTATGCACATTTTTTTTTCTTTTTTTTGTATGTAAGCATATGGATATGAAAATAAACAGTTCAACATACAGACAGATAGGTACATAGATTATAAGAACAGACAAGCACATATATGCAAATAGAGACTGAAACACATGACCATATATACACTCACACTTTACTCCACACAAGGACACATATGGAGACACGGGTCCACCCATATAGAGATCCATATCCATACATATAAACATGGTACTTAGTTGCAAAACACACACACACACAAGGAGACAGAGGTGCATACATATACAAACGCACGCTCACACACATAGAAAATACACAAACACTAACATGCAAGCACATGAATATGCAGAATACATACATACAGATGCACACACATACATACATATATACATATGCATACACACACATATATACTTACACACACTTGCATACATGCATACACACATACATACATACATACATACATACGTGCATGCACACACACACACTGACTCACACACATGCACACAAACAAACAAAAAGGAATTCAGTGTAAATAACGGACAGTCAAGACTATTGAAAAGTTTGCAAGATGCGACGAAAATTTTAGGAAAATAAAAATAAGAAATAAATGGAAATTTTCCCCTGTGAGTGTGTTATATCATAAGGCACAAAAAGAAAATGACTCTCCCCAGACACAACAGAATAATGAAAGTTATTTTTCAAAAAATTGTCTGGACTTATCATCATCATCATCATTGTCCAATGCTTGATTCCCATACTGGTATGGGTTGGAAAATCTGGATGCAAGAATGTTTCTATACACACACACACACACACACACACACACACATGCATATATCTTAGGGTTCCAGATGGGTTTATAAGGAAGTTAATGTGGTTTTCATATTTTCAGTCATTCTGTTTGGGGGAGAATTTTGCTATGAAGTGTTGTTCCATATTCTTTCTGAAGAAAGTGTCATTCCTTAGGCATTTATAGAAGGGAAAGATCTTGAATCTTCCTTCTCCACATGTTCCTAAGTGG
>NW_021823744.1:15000-20000 GCF_006345805.1 Octopus sinensis | reverse complement strand
AACTTACAGATTATAGTGGATTATCACTTATTTTATGAATGACATTGCAACGAAAAAAAAAAGCAAAAAAAAAAAAAAAAACGGTGAACGAACACTTCTGTCTTTAATGGTAATTAAATCAAACTCTCCGAAACGATACAGCGCCGGCAAAAAAATTAAAGAAAAATGATAGAGAAAAAGAAAAGAAAATGAAGGGAAAAAAATCCACCCAACCGGAAGTTGTTAGTTGTTGAAGCTGTTTCCATTTTGTAATGACATGAAATTAGAGTTGAGTGTAAAAATATTTTTTTTTCAAATAAACAAAAAATAGGCGCAGATGTGTGTGGTAAGAAGCCGGCTTCCCAACCACATGGTTCTGGATTCAGTCCCACTGCCTGACACCATGGTTTGGGCAAGTGTCTTCTACGATAGGCTCAGGCCGAACAAAGTCTTGCGAGTGGATTTGGTAGACAGCGGTTAGCTGGCAGAAACGTTAGCACGCCGGGCGAAATGCTGCGCGGTATTTCGTCTGCCGTTACGTTACGTTCTGAGTTCAAATTCCGCCGAGGTCGACTTTGCCTTTCATCCTTTCGGGGTCGATAAATTAAGTACCAGTCGCGCACTGGGGTCGATATAATCGACTTAATCCGTTTGTCTGTCCTTGTTTGTCCTCTCTGTCTTTAGCCCCTTGTGGGTAGTAAAGAAATAGGTATTTCGTCTGCCGTTACGTTCTGAGTTCAAATTCCGCCGAGGTCGACTTTGCCTTTCATCCTTTCGGGGTCGATTAAATAAGTACCAGTTACGCACTGGGGTCGATATAATCGACTTAATCCGTTTGTCTGTCCTTGTTTGTCCCCTCTGTGTTTAGCCCCTTGTGGGCAATAAAGAAATAGGTATTTCGTCTGCCGCTACGTTCTGAGTTCCTTATCAGATTCACTCACTTACTGTAGCGCTCCTTCAGTTTTTCTAAGCCTTGTAAAAGAACTCGGAAGGTTGGGCCCCCAGCCAGACCTTTCGCGATACCCTTAAAGCCAGAAACGTTTTGAACATTCCCTCGTACTTTTCTAATCAGAAAAGTTTTATATAATCCGTTCGCATTCAAAATGTAATGCTTATTTATTCGTATTCTTTTGAATTAATCTTGTATTATCTTTGTGGCTTAGAGGTTTCTATGATGGGACTGTTTATCTTTAGAATGGACACTGTAGCGCAAGTATGTCAGGCAGAATACTGGGGCCAGATATGGCCGGTTTAAATGCTAAAGGGCTTAAATATTGAAAAGGAGACGAGGAGGGGCCACGAAAAATATTTATTTGCCTTATTGAGGATAGGGTCGTCAAAAACTGGGAATCATTTAAGCATGGTGTGAGTTAGCTTTGGTAGCTACTTCTAGCGAAAGGAGTGATCATCTAGCTCGATGAATCCCAACGCCCTTTCTGTGCCCTGCATTCTTAGGAAATGTTCGATTAATTTTCGATTCTCCAGAAAAGTAATATCACATTTGATAAGGAAAAAGCCAATTTTCTAATAAATAATTTGTTAATTTGTTTCATCTTGGGAAGTTCATTATGCCAATAATAAACACATGCACTGATTCAGTTTCACTTCTTAATTATAAGTCAATTAGTTAGTTAGTTTAACCAGCCAACTAATCAATTGCTTGCTTAATCAATCGGTTAAACAATCAATCAATTGCTTGTTAAAATTCTTTCGTCGTCGTTGGAAACCTCATCAATGACGTGCACTCTTTCGTCCAGATCTGTTTCAAATCTGATCCCATCCCAAAATACAATAAAATTTCTTTCAACGCACGATTCCTCACTAACAATGTTGCAAACCGATTAAAAAAAACAAATAATTAATTATCTTTTGATTGGACTGTAGACAGTATTGTGGGATATCTTTACATATAAAAGAGAGGTTGTGTGCTGTCTGTCTCCTACGATTTAGATTCCTAACTACTCCCACATTTTGCGGTGCAGTTTAACCAAAACCGGGTATCTTATAGTCGTGATTCATATCGAGCCCTTCTGGGTATTAGCGCGCGTCTACGATGAGTCTACGATTTAAAAAAAATTTACCATTTTTTTCCATTTTTAATGCATTTTTTGCTATTATATAAGGGAATAACTCTCTAAAATGTATTATAAATCTCAGAACGTAAAAAGCTATAGTAACACACCCCCCCCTTTGTGGTTAGCCATATTGAGATGGCTATTATACTTTACATCTCTAAAAATGCTTATATAGTTATTTCCCTTACAAACCGAGCAACGCCGGGCGATATTGCTAGTACTTAATAGAACAAAGTTGCTTTTAACAGATTGTAATAAATTTTATACTGATCAACGGTTTTAATGCAGCATATACATTCTTTGTCGAAGACCGGAAATGCTGTCTTACACCCACTGAAATGCTATCTTGTATTTCTAGTGGGTACAGGTATCCGAGCATGGAAACCCCTAACGGTCACGATCCCTAATAAGCTCGTTACTTTGAATGTGTTGGGGTTGCAACAGGCGAGACTAAATGATCAAATAATCACTGAAGCACACCAAATTTTGAACCTTAAAGGGAAAAAATACAAGAAAAAAAGATAGGAAAGAAAAGGAAAGAAAAGTTACGAATAACTTTAAAGTGGAAAATTTCGTGGGACAGGTTCTATAAACAGTTGTTCTGATCCGTGATCCATACGGCCCCTTATAGAAAAAATAGAGGTTACCTTCTCGAGTCATGCCGATTCATAATGGTTTCCATGGCGTATAAAATCCCTACCTGGACTGGACGCCGCTCCGTCGCAGGGTTACTCATTTTTGCCAGCTGAACAGGCTGGAGCGACGTGAAATGAAGTGTTTTGCTCAAGAACACAACGCGTCGCTCGGTCCAGGAATCGAAACCACGCACCTCCACTATACGGTCTCTGGGGGTCCATGTAAAAGTTTTGGTTCCACAAAAGCAAGACACTAAATTGAGGATCCAACAAATTTTTCTCTTAGATATATTTATTAGATATATATATTTTCCCTCTTAAATATGGGAAGCACTCCGTCGGTTACGAAGATGAGGGTTCCTGTTGATCCGAATCATTGGAACAGCCCCTGCTCGTGAAATTAACGTGTAAGTGGCTGAGCACACCACAGACACGTGCACCCTTAACGTAGTTCTCAGGGATATTCAGCGTGACACAGAGAGTGACAAGGCCGGCCCCTTGAAATACAGGTACAACAGAAACAGGAAGTAAGAGTGGAGTGAGAGAAAGTTGAGGCGAAAGAGTACAACAGAGGGGTCGCAACCACCCCCTGCCGGAGCCTCGTGGAGCTTTAGGTGTTTCGCTCAATAAACACACACAACGCCCGGTCTGGGAATCGAAACCGCGATCCTCCGACCGCGAGTCCGCTGCCCTAACCACTGGGCCATTGCGCCTCCACTCTTAGATATATATTATTGAAAGAAACAACTAGGTTTCTTTCTCTTACGCTTAACGCAGTTCAACATATCTGTGGCCACCGAAACATGTTCTCTCAGATGAGCGCCATTGCAAACGTGCACAAGTAAATAGGTGAAAAACTAAATAGGAAATTTTGAAAGAAGTATCTATAAAGCTAATAGTTAAGCACTGAATGGCTATGAGATCCACCAGAACAAAATAGTTATCAAAGGGGTTCATGGATTAAAAAACAAAAATGGTGACAATCTCTGGTCTAGAAACTCATCATGTAAACAGCGTAATTAAAATGGCAAGTAACTTTACACCACACTTACACTAGAATATCAACGTCAAAAAACCATTTGGGTTTTCTGTTCAGAGTATTATCAATGAAATATCCTTTTAGGGGAAATATATTCGAGAATAAAATTCTGAAACACTTGATTACGGCTCTTAAGTCGGTGAGGAGTTCATAGAGTGATTCGGTACATGTACACACATGCACACACAGAAGCGCATGCGCTCACACAAGCACACCCCTACACACACACACACACACACACACACACATTCATATACATAGATGCACGTAAATGTGCGAGTGCGTGTGTGTAGTATATATATATATATATATATATATATATGTGTGTGTGTGTGTGTGTTGTGTGTGTATGTATGTGTATGCGTGTGTGTTTTTATATGTATAAATATGTATATATCTCTATATATACACATCTATACATTTAGTCATGTATATCATATACATGTTTATATATATATTCATATATATATATATATATATATATATTATATATATATATATATATATATATATATATATATATTATATATTCATATATATATATATATATATTATATATACACACACACACACACACACACATATATATATATATATATATATTGTGTGTATGCTTACGTAAACATCTGCTTGTATACACAGAGTATACAGATACGTGCGTGTTTGTACATACGTACACGATCTTTTTTGTTGAAGTGTTTCGGGCAAAAATCATTAAAATGATCAGAAGACAGCCGAGTCTGGGCGAGTAAGCCGTGTGTTTCAGTTTTATGTCAATATATTTACCTCTGTTGGTCATTAAATGTGATATTATGGTTCTTTGCTGATACCTTAACGGATATCCGCTTTGACACCTGCATGTCATCTGTATTTGTAACTGTATGCATGCGTATATATATATATATATATATATATGTATCTGTGCGTGTGTATATATGTACGTATTTATGTATGTGTATATATGTGTGTGTGCATATGTATGTATGTATGTATGTATATGTTTGTGTATGTGTATGTGTATACATAGATGATGCTGTGTATATACATGTATTTATGTACGTATGTATGTATACTCTTTTACTCTTTTACATGTTTCAGTCATTTGACTGCGGCCATGCTGGAGCACCGCCTTTAGTCGAGCAAATCGACCCCGGGACTTATTCTTTGTAAGCCCAGTACTTATTCAATCGGTCTCTTTTGCCGAACCGCTAAGTGACGGGGACGTAAACACACCAGCATCGGTTGTCGTCAATGCTATAGGGGTACAAACAC
>NW_021823744.1:7500-10000 GCF_006345805.1 Octopus sinensis | reverse complement strand
TGTATGTATGTGTATGTATGTATGCATGTATATGTGTGTGTGTATGTATGTATGTATATGTGTGTATGTATGGTATGCATGTATGTGTATGTATATATGTATGTGTGTATGTATATGCATGTGTGATGTATATGTATGTGTATATGTGCGTATGTATGTATGTATATGTGTGTATATGTATGTATGTGTATGTATATATGTATGTGCGTATGTATATGCGTGTATGTGCGTATGTATGTATGTATATTTGCACGTATGTATGAATGTATGTAAGTAGTGCATGTTTGTATGTATAATGTATATAGTCAGGGTTTCCATGTCAGTTGTTTTTTTATCTATTGTTACTTAGGCCATGGTCAGCTCTGACAAAAACCAGACCTGTATTCTAAACGCAATCTTCCGTGACAATTCCACTGTGTATTATTTATCAGGACATACTGTATTTAGGACTATTATTCAATCTGCTTGTGGAGTTTTATTCGCAAGAAAATTTACTGTTATTTCTAGCATGTCGATCGACCAGGTAGAACCTTCCGCCTCGACTTGTTGTTGCTGTTATTATCAATGCTACCTGCCTTGGACAGTTACTCTTTTACTCTTTTACTTGTTTCAGTCATTTGACTGTGGTCATGCTAGAGCACCGCCTTTACTCGAGCAAATAGACCCCAGGGCTTATTCTTTGTAAGCCTAGAACTTATTCTATCGGTCTCTTTTGCCGAACCACTAAGTTACGGAGACGTAAACACACCAGCATCGGTTGTCAAGCGATGTTGGGGGACAAAGACAGACACACAAACATATATACACACACACACACACACACACACACACACACACACATATATATATATATATATATATATATATATATATACACAACGGGCTTCTATCAGTTTCTGTCGGGAGTGGCTGTGTGGTAAGTAGCTTGCTTACCAACCACATGGTTACGGGTTCAGTCCCACTGCGTGGCACCTTGGGCAAGTGTCTTCTACTATAGCCTCGGCCCGACCAAAACCTTGTGAGCGGATTTGGTAGACGGAAACTGAAAGAAGCCCGTCGTATGTATGTATGTATGTATGTATGTATGTATGTATGTATGTATGTATGTATGTATGTATGTATGTATGAGTGTGTGTGTGTATGTGTTTGTACCTCCCAACATCGCTTGACAACCGATGCTGGTGTGTTTACGTCCCCGTAACTTAGCGATTCGGCAAAAGAGAACCGATAGAATAAGTGCTAGGCTTACAAAGAATAAGTCCTGGGGCCGATTTGCTCGACTAAAGGCGGTGCTCCAGCATGGCCACAGTCAAGTGACTGAAACGAGTAAAAGAGTATTGTTGTTGTTGTTGCTGTCACTGTTGTTCTCGTTGTTATTGTCGTCTCCAGCTTTTCCTTTTCTCATGTAAAAAAAAAAATAAAAAATGGCGAACTGAAACAATGAACGAGCGAAGCTGTTGCACAAAGGAAAAAATGCATTGATGGGGATGGGTCGGTAGCGAGAACGAATGAAGACGGAGAGGAGAATGAGCGAAGGTTAAAGAGCTTGAGTGAGAGTGAACGGGATCGAGTGGGAGTGTGAAATAATTTGAGGGAGAGTGGAGAAAGAGAGAAAAGGTGAAATAGTTAAAACATTCTTAACATAGCTTCCGTGTGTAAAAGACGTCAGGTTGCTTCGCTGGACGGATTGTCCTCCATTGTACTGGGGACTTGTGAGTGCACGCGCACGTGTATGTGTGTGCTTGTGTTTGTGTGTGTGTGTGTGTGTGTGTGTTGTGTGTGTGTGTTTGTGTGTGTGTGTGCGTGTGTGTGTGTGTATGTGTGTGTGTCTGCGTCTGTCTGATTGTGTGAGTGTTTGTATCTATTTTCATACATATGCATATTTAAGTGTGTGTCTATTTGTGTGTGTGTGAGTGCGTAACTGCAAGTGTGTATGTGTATGTGTGTGTGTGTTGTGTGTGTGTTTGTGTGTGCGTGTGTGTGTGTGTGAGTGCGTGACTACAAGTGTGTATGTGTATGTGTGTGTGTGTGTGTGTGTGTGTTGTGTGTGCGTGTGTGTGTGTGTGTGTGAGTGCGTGACTGCAAGTGTGTATGTGTGTGTGTGTGTGTGTGTGTGTGTGTGAGAGAGAGAGAGAGTGTGTTTGGGTGTTATGTCTATTTTTGTGTATGTGCTTATGTGTATATATTTATAAGTGCATTTCTGTGTGTGCATGTGTGAGTGTATGCGTATGTGTATGTTAATCTATTCTAACGCATGTGCACAGGGGAGTATATTTATGCATGTATGTGCGTGTGTGTGCATATGTGTATCTGTGTATAATTATGACTGTGCGCGTTTGTATGTGTATAATTAAATTCCACCACAACGTGATTGCGTGTGTGTTTGTGTGTGGTGTGTGTGTGAATGTGCATAACTGGGTACGTGTGCGCATCTGCCTTAAACGGCTACTATTTCTCTATCACATTTATATGTGTGTATATATGTGTATGTGCGTGTGTT
>NW_021823744.1:0-2500 GCF_006345805.1 Octopus sinensis | reverse complement strand
TCTCTAACTTGAGTCAAGGAGGTCTGTATAACGTCCTTGGTTTGTAAAAATGTATACGGTAACGTCCTTTATTATTATTGTATATATAACATAATGCAAACGTTTAGCTTTTTTTGTGCATTTTGTTTGCAGAAAATAAAGAAATAACAGTAATAACGTTTGATAAATGTTGCTTACTGCATGTTATGAATGATTCTTTTATGACTTAATTGCTTTTAGGGTTAGCTTAAGGTATTTTCGTACCCGACATCACAAAATGCGTCTGAATAAACATTGCCGGACTGCAAAATAGAGACTCGGACATTGCTTAGAAAATAATTTTCATTTTTAACCTCGTATATAGTACGCACTAGGAATTTTGAACCTTAAATTTTTGGGGGAAAATGCGGATTATACTCGAGGCTTTACGGTAAACCTTCAAAAGTGGAGAGAGCTGGATCCATATTGTTCCTCATCGCCCTAAATTTATCGGCTTGGCGGTATATAGCTGGATTATAAGAATCTTAAAGAGCATCTGCAACAGCCCAACACTTCAAATCTCTCATTTAAGTCATATATATCTGGAAATAAATGGAATAATTTCTCACTGAAGCATAACCTACATCGCCAGTTCGAAAGCAAATACCATGCACACACGAGGAAATTCAAGAATTTGATTTTAAGCCCTTTCACTCTTTTGTCTAATGAATGAAATGTGTTGGTGCCAGATATTTTGTGTAGCAATAATATTATTAGATAAAACACTGTGCATACGCTCAGTCAAAGCCACGAAGAGCTTTTTTCCCTGCTCGATAATCCATGTATCCTCACGGAATTTGTAATGTTTAAAAAATATTTCCAGTCCATATCTGTTTAATACAGATTTTTATGTTTCATTCTTCATAATCGACTGGAGATCGAAAACGAGAGACACGGTGTAACGAATTTCGGAGTGGCAGTTTCCAGTAGATTTTATATATATACTAGCATTAAAGACCCGTCGTTGCCGGGTCATAGTGCGAGTGCATGTATATATGTGTATATATATGTGTACATATTACATGTACATCTATATATATATATACATCTACACATACAATACAAAGTTATATCTTGATATCGCTAGTGATAACAATACTCAAAATATATAACAGACTGGAATTGTTAGCCCGTCTCTTGTAATTTCGATCAATTGTATCTTGTCCTCCCTCTTGTAGAGAAGTGTCGCTACAATCCAGCCTACCTCTACTTCGGAGGGGGGGGGCATTTAAAATTTTTTGCCTGGACGTCCTACGTCCCAGATATAAAGGCAGAAATAAAATATTTCCACTTTGCAAGTTCGAGTCGAGTACTCCCTTGCACGCTCCGTTGACTCGAACCTTGCTTCTATTGTGGCGAATTTACCGCCTCTGATTAGATAACTTTCATAGTCGCACCAAGACACTTTTCGAAGGTGCTTTCATCCATGTGTTCAAATCTTTTTTCTCTACATTGTACACTTTATAGACAATAGTCTTTTCTTTAATTTAACTTTTTATTATCCATCTGGACTATTCCATTTCTGCATGCTAATTTTACTTTTAATTTATTCCCATTCATGTGAAACCACTTATTCAAGTTCAAGTCATTGATGCAATTTTATGCCAATTGCTATTTTTACTTTTTTTTATGTTACGATTATATTATACTTTAGTTTGATTTTAATTATTACTTACTACATATAATTCAATTGTTATTATCATTTTTATTGTTAAAGTGAAAGCATCTGACATAAAATAGAGAAATGTTTTTGTTTCATTTTTAACACGTAATACTGAAATAGTGGAGAAGATATGATATTGCTATGGGCTCGCTCTAGGCAAGAAGTTGAACATTTTTTTTGCCCATGAAACTACATGGACCCTAAGTAAGGCATGTCTAAAATTTGAATGAAATTGGTTGTGTAGCTCTCAAGTTTTAGGGAAACACACAGACAGACAGACACACATTCTCAGTTTATATATATAAAGATATATATATTATATATATATATATATATATATATATATATATATGTGTGTGTGTGTGTGTGTTGGTGTGTGTGTGCGTGTGCGTGTGTGTGTGTGTTTGAATATGTATATATATATGTGTGTGTGTATATATATAATGTATACCCATATGTACGATTGTATGCACACATACACACACACATATGTATATATGTACACACATATACGTACGTATGTATGCATATATATTACATATTATATATGTGTGTTTGTGTGTTTGTGTGTGCGTGTGTTTGTAGTATTTTAGCTACCGTTTACATTCTCTTTTACCTCTCTATTCTCCATATCTTTGTGTCCCTTTAACGCCTGTCGGTCTCTCGGTCTCTCTCTCTCTACACACACATGTGCGCGCACACACACACACATGTGCGCACACACACACACACACACACACCACACACACACACACACACACACAAACGTACATAATACTTTCTTTCCTTATCTTATTTCCTATTCACTTAATCTCTATT
>NW_021823743.1:5000-17500 GCF_006345805.1 Octopus sinensis | reverse complement strand
TAACAAGTCAAAAAGTGTTGTTCATGGTATTCTTAAGGTCTACGATGATTGTGGTTCGTGTGAAGCAAGAAAGTTTACAGGTAGTCCAAGAAAAACGACCAAGAGAGAAGATCGTGCTATGGTAAAGTTGGTTAAAAAGGACAGATTTAAAAATGTTGCTGCTGTTTCTCGGAAAATGAGCATTGTATTGAAGAAAACTTTATCTCGAAAAACTGTGTCTCGTCGTTTAGTTGAACATGACCTACAAGCAAGAGCACCTGCAGTGAAGCCAGTGATCAGCTCCAAGAATAAAAAGTGTCGTCTTACCTTTGCAACCAAACATGTGTTGTGGTCTCAAGAAAAATGGCAAACGGTGTATTTCAGTGATGAATCTAAGTTTATGTTATTTGGCTCAGATGGGAAATGGTACGTTCGTAGAAAAGTAGGTGAAAATTTGTCGCCTAAATGCCTTAAGACTAGTGTTAAATTCGGTGGAGGAAGTGTCATGGTTTGGGGGATGATATCTGGGGATGGTGTGGGCCCTTTGGTGCGATTACATGGAAAGGTAAATGCAGGAGTTTATAAACAACTTGTAAAAGATCATGTCTTGCCTGTGCTGAGAAATTCAGCTAAGCAACCACCCATATTCATGCAGGACAATGCCCCATGTCACAAGGCTAAGGTGGTCATGAACTTCCTCAAGGCTGAAAAGGTTATTGTTATGGATTGGCCTGCTCAAAGCCCAGATCTCAATCCTATTGAAAATGTATGGAATATTCTAGGAGAACGTTCGAAAGCCAGAAATCCTAAAACAACTGAGCAATTATGGAATGCCCTTCAGGAAGAATGGAATAAGATCACCCAGCAAGAAATTGAAATTTAATTTCCTCATGCAGTCGAAGATGTCAGAGTGTGATTGAAGCTAAAGGGCTTCACACTAAATATTAAATAATTCCAGTATTCTCTGTCATTTTTGATTATTTTGTTATTTTTTTCAACCGTTTTGATCATTTTGGCCGCCATGGGTTTTACAGTAAATCACTAAATCATCCATAACTTTTGTATTATCCTCTCAAATTACACCAAAATCACAGACAATAACAATTAATATTGTATTTATTGTCTGTGATAATTATAGAATATAAAACTACTTTGATAAAAACTTATACTTACTTTTCTAACGAAAACAATGCCGTTCTGAACATTTTGGCCGCAACTGTATATACCCACGCACACACACAATAGATAAATAGATATGCTTTCATTCTCCCGTAAAGGTCCGAAAGATCTTTTTGTTTTTCAACACACGAGCCCTTTATACATACATACTATATTTATCTTTTGACTTTTATATGTTTCAGTCATTAGACTGCGGCCATGCTGGGGCACCACCTTGAATTTTTAGTCGAATGAATCGACTCCAGTACTTATTTTTTCAAGCCTGGTACTTATTCTATCGGGGTTTTTTGCCGAACCGCTAAGTTACGGGAACGTAAACACACCCACATCTGTTGTCAAGCGATGGTGGTGGGGGACAAATACAGACCCATAAATACACACACAAACACACACACGCGACGGGCTTCTTTCAGTTTCCGTTTACCAAATCCACTCACACAGCTTTGGTCGGCGCGAGGCTATAGTAGAAGACAATTGCCCAAGGTGCAACGCAGTCGGCCTGAACCCGGAACCATGTGGTTATGAAGCAAGTTTCTTACCACACAGCCACTCCTGCACCTCTCTCTCTCTCTCTCTCTCTTCTCTGTTTATATATATATATATATACACAACATACATATGTGTGTGTGCGTGTGTGCGTACGTGTGTGTGGTACGTGTGTGTGCGTGCGGGTGTGTGGATGTGTGTGTGTACCAATAGCGTGGATAGGCCATCAATTATTCGTTGATACATTGATCCGTTCCATGATCGATTTGAATATCATTAAGTCAATATCTGCAGGGGAAAACCCGAATGAATGGTGCGGATGGAATTCCGAGGGGGATGTGGTTCCGGTAAAGAAGGAAAGTTTGAGGTATTTTAGTGCACGAGATCTGAAGGGAACGATGGAGATGCTAAGTTCAGGTGATTATAGGAGAAGAAACGGCTATGTGCAATGGGTCTGGGCAGAGAGAAATAATTTGCAGCCAGCTTAGTTGTAAAAAGGTAAAAGAAGACAAAAACGCTATTGTAGCGGTATAAAGGGCGGGAGGAGAGAGAGAGAGAGAGAGAGAGAGAGGGGGGGGAGAGAGAGAGAGTAAATATATGCATGTATATATATATATATGTGTGTGTGTGTGTGTATACATATATATACACACACATTCACACACATATACGTACCTACATATATACACACTTACATACATACATGCATACACACATACATACATACATGCATGCATGCATGCATACATACATACATACATACATACATACATACATACATACATACATACATACATAGGCACGTACGTACGTACATACATACATACATACACACGTACGTACATACATACATACATACATACATACGTACGTACATACATACATACATACATACATACATACATACATACATACATACATACATGCATGCATGCATGCATACATACATACATACATACATACGCACGTACGTACGTACATACATACATACATACATACGTACGTACGTACATACATACATACGTACGTACGTAAATACATACATACATACATACATACGTACGTACATACATACATACGTACATACATACATACACATACATACATACATATATACATACACACACACACATACATGCATACATACATACATACATACATACATACATACATACATACACATACATACATACATACATACATACATACATACATACGCACGTACGTACGTACGTAAGCACAATGTATTTTGCTGAAACAGGCTTAACGTGCAATGAGAAAATGGCGGCAGTGAAAGAGGTAAACATCAAAGTGTAGAGAAGAAATCTGCCTATGAGTTGGAAGAAGAAAAACGAAGGGGAGAAACAAGAAGATCAAGAAGAAGAATATAATCTAAGAAATCAGGAACGCTAGAAAGGATTAGCCAATTATTTAGGATCGGTAACAATGATAAGACTTGCTTTTACTCTGTGACTCCGTTCTCATGCTAAACCTTTTCTGACGTACAAATATTGATTGGTGGATTGTGTGTGTGCGTCTCTGTAGGAGCGGCTGCTTGCATGTGCAAACCCACAAGCACTGCCTCTTTCCCGTCTCTCTCTCTCTCTCTCTCTTCTCTCTCTATATATATATATATATATATATATATATATATATATATATATAAATAAACCTTTACATAAATAAAATAACATGAATACACGAAGGGACGACCAAAAAGACCAAACGGGTCATCATTCAAAGCCTCATTCTTCAGTCAAAACTGATCCCTCATCGCAGATTTCGGTGTTTAATTCTGAAATCCGCTCTGAATCAGCCAGCCACAGAAGGAAGAATGCAACGCAACAGAGACGAACATGAAACGAAAAATCTTTTTTGGAGACAGTAACGATTAAATATATATATATAAATCGACCCCAGGACCTATTCTTTGTACTTATTCTATCGGTTTCTTTTGCTAAGTTACGGGGACGTAAACACACCAACATCGGTTGTCAAGCGATTTAGAGGGTGCAAACACAGACACAGACACAGACACAGAAACACACAGACACACACAGACACACACACACACACACACACACACATACACACACACACATATATATACGACGGTCTTCTTCCAGTTTCCGTCTACCAAATCCAATCACAATCTATAAGTAGAAGACACTTGCCCAAGTTGTCACGTTGTAGGACTGAACCCGCAATTATGTCGTTGGGAAGCAAGCTACTTACCACACAGCCATTCCTGCATATATGTGTATATATATATATATAGAGAGAGAGGGGGGGGGAGAAATCTTCATTTCTCTATTTCTCTCTCTTTTTCTCTGTATCTATCTTTGTGGAGCACACATACACATGCCCACTCATGCACCCAAACACACGCACCGGTACACAATCATACACATACTACAACACATGCACAATCAATCACAAGCACAACCACGCATACAAATACACATTCGTACTCACACAATAGCGCGCGCACCCAGAAATCTGTGCGTTCGATTCTGCGTTTGTGAGAGAGATTGTGTGTATGGTTGCGAGTAGGTGTGTAATTCTGGGCACCATCGCAGTCGTGTGTGCGAGTGTGTATTTGCATGTGTGTACTTGCGTGTGTTTATAACTGTGTATGTGTGGTGGAGTGTAGTATATGTATGACTATGTGCCTGTGTGTGCTTGGCTACATGATTGTGCATATGTATTTGAAATAGATGCAAAGAGAAACAGAGGGATGATGATGAGATAGAGAGATAGAGAGATAATTTTATTAAAAAAACCCTTTTTACCATTTATTGTAATAACGGAGAAACTCTGGAATTTGTCTTGGTAGAGAATTTCAAAGTTAGGCATTTTATACATTTTTATATTCCTTAACAAGAGAAATAAAGATACCATCTGTAACCCATTTCAGGGTTTCTGGAATTACTGAGAGGAAAAACAGTAGTTATTCTCATATGTGAAATTTGGCTAGAACTCTTGCGCCAACAAAATGAACTCTACCAAAAGACTCACAAAGGTCATGTAATGGTGTTAAACAAGACGATATACTAAGTCTATCTCCCAGTAAATACCCTATTTGTACCAGGATGTTATGTGTTTTTGGTAGATGTAAACACGCATCCTAGAAACAATAACATCTTATTTAGATTTGGCCTAAAGATATCTTCCAGTTCTACACCAATCATTAACTCTCAGAAAAACAGTTAGAGAATCACAAAATGTCAACATCCGAAGACAACCAGCGAATCCGAAAAAGGCTCTTAACAAAGGCCAAATTCACATCAAAGAAGAAATAATACAGATAAAACGCGGAGACCTTCGTTGCCGTGCGAAATAATTGAACAGGGCGAAACCAAAAACTTTAAGAACAGGAAGGAATTGAAGGTTAATGCGAATAAGAATTGCAAAACAAGGAGAAAAAATGTCATTTATGTATAACAGTGAGAATTGTGCAATGAGAATTATACTGACCAAATCAACGTGTACAAGGAACCTTTTCTTGTCAAAAATATGGGAATTTCTTATACAAGGATAGTATTATAATACCTTACAAAACCGTTTTTCCAACTTTTAACACCCCAAAATTAGGGGTTTCCTTATACATGTTAAAATACTATAATACGTTGCGTTAGGGTACATAAAAGAACAAATCATACATTTTCATCTCTTCTTAATGAACTTCTAGACATTTGTGCAAATGGAAAATTCCAAATAGTTTTTTTTTTCAAAGTAAAGGGAATAAAATGTTCGACTACGAAATGCAAAACAAGGATACTTTACAGACATTCTAAATCCAAAATTAAACCGAAAATAGTCAACACTGCTACTAAAACCAACTTCCTCTATACAAATTATCCTATAACAAGTGTGTTTGTAAAGTTATAAACAGCTTAAACAATACGGACACTTCCGTCCGAAAGATTTGTGTCATATTGTAATTTTTACTTTTAAGATATATCTTTTTTTTTTATATCATTAACAATTTCTAAGCTAAGAAAGTCTGTTTCCAAATAATTTCAAATATCTGTGATTGTATCAAGAATTTCTTTTTAAACATACTTTTAAATATATATCTTTTACCTTTATCTTTTACCTGTTTCAGTCATTGGACGGGGAAGGGTCATTGTCGACCCCCAGTACTAACTTGTTTTAACCTGGTATTTATTCCATCGGTCTTTTTTTGCCGAACCGCTAATTTAGTGCAACCTAACAAACCAATCACAGTTGCTAAAGTGTGGTGGGAAACAAACACAAACATGCATAGACGCATACATACAGTTTCTGTCTACCAAATCCCCTTACAAAGCTTTAGGGGGCCCGTCGTTGAGCGAAATCATCAGGCAATGGCCACCTACTTGGAAGTTTGCTGCCGGGTATTAGTGTAGTATACAACACTATACTTTTCACTGTAACTGTCCTGCCATTATTCATACGACACACCATGCTGATCATGCCATGCTCGTCACTGCCCGTTTTCGATTGCTGCCAACCACTCCGTAAGTACAACACTACCACTACCAGACAATGCTCAATTGTGTGGATGGGCGTAAACCGACACCAATCGTTTATCGGTTGATACATCGTCACGTTTTGATAAAGAATCTGTAAAAGAAGTGATAATCTTTGAAATAATATTCCCTTTCTATGGGCTTTTTATCCGCATAACAGCGCATAAATCTTAGTCGGAATTGATTTCAGTCTACCTTAAGAAAGCAACAACAATACCTTGTAAACCAGGATCACGGAAGGCGTATAGTACTCTCTCACTCTCTCTCTGTCTCTCTGTCTCTCTCTCTCTCTCCGTCTCCACCTCTGTCTGTCTATCTCTCTATATATAGGTAGATAGATATATAGATCGATTTGTATCTATCTATCTATCTATCTATCTATCTATCTATCTATCTATCTATCTATCTATCTATCGCCGCTACTACCTGCCTGTATGTGTCTATCTATCTATCTATCTATCTATCTATTCCTATCCTATCTATCATCTATCTATCTATCTATCTATCTATCTATCTATCTTCTATCTATCTATCTATGTCTATCTTCTATCTATCTTCTTCTCTATCTATCTATCTACCAATCTGTCTATCTATCTGCCTGCCCACCTACTATCCTTTCTGTAATGTGTCTACTATCTATCTATCTATCTATCTATCTATTATCTATCTACTATCTATCTATCTATCTATCTATCTATCTATCTATCTATCTATCTATCTATCTTTCTATCTTTCTATCTCTTTCGTAAAATATGTGCATCTTCCATGCCACAGAATAGGGCAACTTATTCACCAACCTTGTAATTCCTCTTTATGATATATACCGAGTACTCGAGTATAAACTAACATGAGCAACGCCGAACTCGACCACCGCAGTTACACAATTTAAATACCACTACCATTTTTGGTCATCTAATTTCTTTGGCATTCATGAGAAGTTTTATGTCATCTTTCATTTCTTAGAAGTCTTTGAGCATGTACCGTTTGCTTAGCCAGCGAAAATGATCACAATGTTTCATCAAAGAAACTAGTTCTTTTTGAGATCGTATCATATATGTCACTCGACAATAATTAGGCCGTTAGGTTTATCACTGGATAGATCGCCATCACAACAGTTGATTTGACCTCACCACAAAGAACTTCACCTTTGATAGATCCGGTCATCAATTTTATACTAAGTCTTCATGCAATTCACGGTTTACAAAATTGGGAAATGAACCACTAAATTCTATAAGTTAATTGGCTGTTCCAGTACCAACATAACATACATAATTGAACGAAAATATCGTAACATTTTCACCTTTACCCAGAAACTTCCAGCTTTACAAAAACTTTTAAATTTTACGGAGGGTTGGGTATAATTCCCAACCATTATAGTCATCCTAACGAGACGTCTGCGTTGGCTGGGTCATGCCCTCCGTCGTCAACCAGGAGAATTCGTCTACGAAGCAATTGCCCCAGCTTCCCTTTAGGGTTGGCGAAAGCGATGTGGTGGACAACGAAAAACCTGGCTGATGACAGTCAAGGCTGATCTGGAACCCAACCTAGGCCCCCATATCTACGGCGTTCGCCGCTGGAATAAGGAGTGGCTGGAGATCACGCGGTTGTTAGCCTCAAATCGCCAGGTCTGGTCGGCGTTTGTGAGAGATGCAGCACCGAGGATGAATGAAGCCAGCTTAACCCACCCCGGATGAATGCTGTCTCAAGTCAAGACAAGAAGATTATAGTCTACAGCATCATTTGTGTTCTGCTATTTAAAACATTAAAACTGAATTGCTATTGCCTTGTAAACGTTATGATTATATCTTGATGCCTATGAATTAGTAAAATTAAAGATTCGTTATTTTTCTCAGCACACCACTAGAGCAAGTCTCTTCAACTATACACTCCGGACTGACCAATGCCTTGTGAATGAATTTCTTTGATGGAAATTGTGTAGAAGCCTATATACGTGTACATATACACAATACGTATTCATATATACACACACAAATGCGCGAGCTTATGCGCGAGCGTGTCTGTGAGTGTGGATTTCTCCCTATGCTACTTAAGGAACGGAATTGGTATGTTTGCTTTAGCAGTTCGTCACAACAAACCAATGACATGGTTTCGGATCCAATCCAACTGCGTGGTACCTTGGGCAAGTATCTTCTATTATAGCCACGAGCCGAGCAAAGCCTTGTGAGTGGATATGGTAGACGGAAACTAAAAGAAGCCCATATATGTATATATATATTGTTTGATTCCTTTATTTTTTCAGTCATTTGACTGCGGCTCATGACCTATTCTTTATAAGCCTAGTACTTATTGTATTGTTCTCTTTTGTCGAACCGCTAAGTTACGGGGACGTGAACACACCATAATCGGTTGTCAAGTGATGGTGGGGGTACAAACACACACACGACGGACTTCTTTCAGTTTCTGTCTGCCAAATCCACTTACAAGGCTTTGGTCGGCTCGAGGCTATTGTAGACGGTAAATGAAAGAAGCATCGTTAATCAGCTAGAGGAGGTGTCCTCTTGGGGTTAAAAAATCATGGAACAGCCATGTTGAAGTCGCTACGAACAATACTTGCTTGTACAACTACTGCGTTCATCTCTCAGAGAGATTTTAAAATTAGCTTTTTTACTTGTTGCAAAATCAGCGACTGTTTGTTGCTTGAATTTATATATATATATATTGCGAGCTGAAGCGAACTACTGCAATCTCTAGCAGATGAAGTGTCCCGTACTGAAGAGGGGCAGAAATAGCCCGAAACTAGATTGGTATGCTGGTCCCATCGCTTCCCTGCTCGTAATATATCGAATGCAGGTATGCATCGTTAACCAGCTAGAGGAGATGTCTTCTTGGGGTTAAAAAATTGCAATAAAGTCCGTTCGAACGAAACAGCCGTGTAAAGTAGATACAAACATTACTTGTTAGTACAACTACTGCGATCATCCCAGAGAGATTTTAAAACTAACGTTTTTGCGTATGTGTGCGTGCGTGTGTGTGTGTGTGTGTGTGCGTGTGTGTATCCACCATCGCTTGACAACCGATGTTGGTACTTTTACGTCACCGTAGCTAAACGGTTCGGCAGAAGAACCGTTTAGTTACGGGGACTAAGCTTACATAGAATAAGTCCTGGGGGTCGATTTCTTCGACTAAAACTCTTTCAGGTGGTGCTCCAGCATGGCCGCAATCAGATGACTGAAACAAGTAAAAGAGTACATATATATATAACTTGACATTCGCCTCAGGCACTAAATCAAAACCCATTTCTAATGTGGATGTCTCATTATAGCTTTCACTAGTCTCACAAAGGAAACGGGATCGACCGTTAATGAGATCAAATGCATGTCTACTTACCATTCAAGTTCAGCCCTTCCTGCACAACCATCCCTTATTCTCTGAACCTTTCAATATTTGCCCATAATCCATCAGCCATTTTACATGTATTTTTTTCTGTGTACATGTGTGTGCTTTGTTTATCCCCCGCCCCACTATCAGCCTCGTTAAAGTTTGTTATTGTTAAAAATATTAACGTTTCTCCCGTCTAAACAGTCTCTCTCTCTCTCTCTCTCTCTCTCCTCTCTCTCTCTCTCTCTCTCTCTCTCTCTCCCTCTCTACTGATAAACACCCTGCACTTTATTGTTCTACACGATCATTTGATATTAAAAAAAATAAAAGTATCAATATCACTTCTCGCTAACTCGTACCTTTCTTTCTCTTTCGTGTCGTTCCTACTTTCTCTTTCACCTTTATTTTAGTTATTCATATAATTCCGCTTTCAAGCACGCTAACTTTCACTTTCGTTTTCTCGTGTCTGTGTCACTCCGTGTCTGTGTCACTCCGTGTCTGTATCACTCCGTGTCTGTGTCACTCCGTGTCTGTCTGTCTGTCTATCTATCTATCTATCTATCTATCTATCTATCTATCTATCTATCTATCTATCTATCTATCTATCTGTCTGTCTGTCTGTCTGTCTGTCTGTCTATCTATCTATCTGTCTGTCTGTCTGTCTGTCTGTCTGTCTATCTATCTATCTATCTATCTATCTATCTATCTATCTATCTATATATTTATCCATCTATCAGTCTGACTGTCCGTCCGTCCGTCCGTCCGTTCGTCTGTCTGTCAGTCTGTCGGTCTGTCTGTCTGTCTGTCTGTCCGCCTGTTTGTGTATCTTTTTTATCTTTCTGTCAGTCTGTCAGTCTCTGTATCAGTCTCTGTTTATCATCTTTCTATCCATCTGGTTTTCCGTTATATCTTTCTGTGTGTGTATATATAATATATATATATATAATATATATATTAAATATATAAAGAGAAGAGGAGGGAAACATATATGTGTGTGCATGCCTGTGTGTGTATGTGTATAAGTATATACGTATATATGTATATATATATATATATATATACACAAAATATATTTACATATATATATTACATATATATATGCTCACACGTATATATATATATATATATATATATATATATATATATATATATATATATTATATATATATATATATATATATATATATTATATATATATATATATATATAATATATATACTTAGATATATATACATGATATATAAATATTATTATAATATATATATATATATATATATATATATATATATATATATATAAATTTAAATAAAGAGGGTGATAAATTGAATATTAATTAATTAACATCAAATTAAAAAAGCCAGTGGCCTAGCATATAATTGTATTACATGCGTATAAGAAGGGATGTCCACTTAGTGGTCATTCCTTATATATAGCAATAGCCTCTCAGTGACATTTCGCCAAGCGGACCGGCAAAGTCATCGACTTCGTGCGTCTCTATATTCGTCTCTAACCGCCAGCTTTATATCCTTCCATTGGCCTCTGTCGCTGTCTCACGGAAACCTTATTTCTTTTTTCTCGTAGTCACTCTTCTTTTATAGCTCATCCTTTCTCCTTTGTATTACTCTCCTCTTTCTTCATCTCACTCGCTCTTCCTCTCTCTCTCTTGATAAACTCCCTTTCCTTCTCAATCACTGCCACTGTCTTTGTCTTTGTTTCCTTCTCTCCCTCACGTGTCATCGTCTGTCTGTCACTCATTTTGTATCTTTCACTTCTTTTTGTTTCCCATCTTCCACCCATGTCTGTCTGTTTGCCTCCATGTTTAACAGTCTATCTTTTTCACTGTTTCTCTCTCTGTGTCTCTTTCTCACTGTCATTAACTGCCAACCTCCTTCACTCTGTTTCCCTGTCTCTGCCTCTTCGTATATCTTTCTGGCAAATATGTCTAACAGTCCTCCTCTTCTTTCTGTTTGTCTGCCGGTCTCTCGTTCCCTACTCTCGCTTCCTCTATTTGTTTATTATGATTCTTGTTCTTGATGTTATTGTAAGTCAGCTCTGATCCAGCCACAAGTCAGCCCTGACCAAAGGCGCTCTATTCATCGGTAGGCATTCTGTATCTATGACTTTAGTGTGTTTCAGAAGGCTGAGTTTGCTACGATATCTAGTAGCCAAACAACCACATAAAGGGCTCCTTGTTTTCTCAGTCAATCTGCATACCTCCCTCTCTCTCTCTCATATACACATATTCTCTCTCTTCTTCTTACAGTCATACACATTCTCTTTCTATCTGAAACATTTTCTTGCTCTCTCCCTCTTTCTACCACCCCTCTCTCTCTCAACACACGCATCCTCTCTCATGTAGATACATATTCTCTCCTTCACTCAAACGAAATCTCTCAAACATTTTCTTTATCTCAATAACACACACACACACACAAAATCTTTCTCTCTTTTTCTCTCTCTTTCTTTCTCTCTCCCTTTCTTTCTCTCTCTCTCTTTATGCCTTACTCTTTTTCACACACATGCATTTTCAGTCTCTCTCTCTCTCTCTCTCACAGACATACGCACACACGCGCGCGCATACACATACACACATACACACGCACACACACATGCACGATACCTCTGTCTCTCTCTCTCACACACACTCATGTTCTCTCTCTCTCTCTCTCTCTCACACACACTCATCTTCCGTCTCTCTCTCTCTCACACACATACACACGCATATACATAGACGCACACACACTCACACGCGCGCACACACACACACACATGCACACACACACACACACGACCACTGTTTCCGTGTAAACCACCAACGTACCTAAACAGTCGGTTTTTTTGTCCCTGTCTCCGTGCATGTCTGTCAGCCTACACATATTTTCCATTTTTAATCTCAATCGGTTTTCTTTTTTGCCAGTTCCCTCTCCCAACCTGACTCTTTTGTCTCACTGTCACCCTGTCACCCTGTCTCACTGTCTCCCTGAATGCCTGCCAACCTGCCAA
>NW_021823742.1:10000-21078 GCF_006345805.1 Octopus sinensis | reverse complement strand
GACATATATTTATGCTTATCATAATTTCTTCTACATTTGCTCTGTATATGATAACCAGTAATACTACTAATAACAGTAGCAATCACACTAGTAATCTGGCGGTAGAGTGGATGATAATAGATAATGCCATACATGGAGCGCTAACCTCACCAGTAGTAGTCGTACGTCTAATAGTACTTGGCTGTTTGATTAGAAGCTTGCTTCCCAACCACATGGTTAGAAATTCAGTCCCACTGCCTGGTACCTTAGGCAAGTGTCTTCTACTATAGCCTCGGATCGGCCAGAGCTTTGTGAATGGATTTGATAAACGGAAACTGAGAGAAGCCCTTTATATATATATATATATATATATATATATATATTTAACGGCGGTGCATCATCATGGCCGCAGCTCTGAGCTGAAACTAAATATATATATATATAGTGTAGTGGCTAGTGATCTATCATGGCGAAGGAACTGGTGCTGTGTGGTAAGTAGCTTGCTAACCAACCACATGGTTCTGGGTTCAGTCCCACTGCGTGGCATCTTGGGCAAGTGTCTTCTGCTATAGCCCCAGGCCGACCAATGCCTTGTGAGTGGATTTGGTTGACGGAAACTGAAAGAAGCCGGTTGTGTATATATATATATATATGTGTATATGTGTATGTATGTGTATGTATATGTATGTGTATGTGTTTGTGTGTCTGTGTTTGTCCCCTAGCATTGCTTGACAACCAATGCTGGTGTGTTTACGTCCCCGTCACTTAGAATAAGTACTGGGCTTACAAAGAATAAGTCCCAGGTCGATTTGCTCGACTAAAGGCGGTGCTCCAGCATGGCCGCAGTCAAATGACTGAAACAAGTAAAAGAGAAAAGAGAAAGAGAGATATATATAGTGAGACCGAACCCAGAACCTCGTGTCACTAGAAGCAAACTCCTTCCCACATAGACCTACCTTCGCTTGCCTGTGTATATAATTGTTAAGCTTTCATACGTAGTTATGTACGCATAAAAGTTTCTGAATATATTTCTATATGTCTGCATATGGCAGCCATGTTTGTTTTTGTTTGTGTGAATTTGTCTACGAATGTATGTATTTAAGTATGCATGTATGAATGTTTGAATGTATGCATGTATGCATACATGCATACATGCATGCAGGTATACATACATGTATGTATATATTTATGTATCTATATATGTTTGCATGTATATATGTTTGCATGTATATATGTTTGCATGTATGTATGTATGTATGTATGTACGTGTTTGTATGTACGTATGCGTGTTTGTATGTACGTATCAATGTAGGTATCAATGCATGTTTGTATGTTTTTATGTATGTATGCATGTAAGTATGCATTTATGTATGTATATTTGTATGCATGTATGTATGTATGTATTTGCATGCATGCGTTCATGCATGTTTGTATGTATGTAAATATGTATGTTTGTATGCATGTATATATGTAGGTATGAATGTATGGTGTATATATGTATATGTGCAAGTGGGCATGAGAGTATGTATGTATATTCCATAAGAGTGTTTGTCATACTGAGATTTGTTGCATACGTTTGTATAAGTATGTATATCTATTATAGATATATCTATATATATATATATATATATATATATATATATATATATATATATATACATGCGTGTGTGTTTTGTGCATGTGTGTGTGTCTGTATGCATGTGTGCATGTAAGTAATGCGTGTCTAGGGTGTGTGAACGAACGGTTAGCACCCCCGGAAAATTTAATGTAGAGAATTTTAGATATAATCAACATGTGTAAATATATTTATTCACACATGTATAGATCGACATAAATATGTATACGCATAATACAACATATATGTACAGACATATATGTATGTGTGTGTGTGTGTGTATGTTGTAATGTGTTTGTATATGTGTATATATATGTTATATATATAGAATATATTATATATATAATATATATATATATATATATATATAATTTATATATATATGTATATATGTATATATGTAATATGTATGTAGGTAGATAGTTTGTACTATATCTATGTATGTATGTATATCTATCTATCTTATCTATCTATCTATCTATCTATATTATATATATAATATATATATATGTACAACATATATTTGTACACACACACAACACACACACACACCACACACCACACAACACACATATATATAATATATATATATATATATATGCTAGTATGTAACCTAATTAAAGTTTGGTTTATGAAAACCACAGATGGTTTTCAGTTTAAAGATCCCAATTATATTCTAATATCAGGTGAACTTTTAGAAATCTCATTTCCAATCCCCTTCAGCTACGAACGGGTTACGTATATGATATATATATATATATATATATATATGTCCATATATGTGAGAGTGTGTGTGTGTGTAGGCGAGTGAATGTGTGAATGCTGTGTGAGCATGTGCGTGTACATGTGTGTAATTTCTGCCAACATTTATATATTTGTCTATCTACAAATATATACACATATATGTATGTATGTGTGCATGTATGCATATGTACGTGTGTGACTGTGTGTATTAACATTTACTTCTGTATACACACCCACATGCACACACAAATATACACACACATATACACAAACATATATGTATGTATATATGTATATATGTCTACATATACGAATGATGTTGGGTTAGGCAAATTATATAAGAATCCGTCAACGCTAACGTTCTACGAGCTATCATTATTCCACTCTGAATTAATAGGATTTCGGACGTTGGTTGGCTCAGCAGTATGCTGGATAAAAGCTTGATATTGTGGAAATCTTCAAAGCGCAAGAGTGGCTTTGTGGTAAGTAGCTTGCTTACCAACCACATAGTTCCGGGTTCAGTCCCATTGCGTTGCACCTTGGGCAGGTGTCTTCTGCTATAGCTTCGGGCCGACGAAAGCCTTGTGAGTGGATTTGGTAGATGGAAACTGAAAGAAGCCTGTCGTATGTATATAAATATGTGTGTGTGTGTGTATGTGTGTGTGTGTTTGTGTGTGTGTGTGTGTGTGTGTGTGTGTGGTGTGTGTGTGTGTGTGTGTGTATGTGTGTGTGTGTGTGTGTGTTTGTGTGTGTTTGCGTGTCTGTGTTTGTCCTCCAACTTATGAGCCAGGCATGGCTTGGGAAAGAACAAACAACAACAAATTATTGGAGTACTTCTTCCCGCTAATTTGGCGCTGAATGTAGTGAGTGTATACTAAGGTTAATTTTTAAAATCCCAAATTTTCGTCCTTCCCAAACACACACACATACATACACACGCACACACACAATTTGTAGCATAAGTACAATGCCTGAAATATAAGAAACTAGATCAATCGCGTCAATACCAGCAACCCTGTAGTTAACTGGGAGTTTATTTTAGGAAGAGGTTGGAAGAAAATTTGACCTCAGCATGGTTTGATTTAACCCCTTAAGTCTCAGAGTACTTAAATTTCTGAATATTACTTTAAAATTTTTACAGATGATTGAAAATAGGTTAAAATGAAGAAAATAATTATTAAAACTCCTTTATAGTAATACTCGGTGTCCTATAAATAGGACACTGAGACAACGTGATACAGCTTATCTAATGCTTTCATTTAGTGTCCTATTTATAAGAACGCAGAGTAGCGCAACTAAATATCGCAAAACCGAAGCTCTAATTCTTCTACTGATCAATAATATATACGGGCGAGCTGGCAGACACGTTAGCGCGCCGGGCGGAATGCTTAGCAGTATTTCGTCTGTCGTTACGTTCTGAGTTCAAATTCTGCCGAGGTCGACTTTGCCTTTCATCCTTTCGGGGTCGATAAATTAAAGTACCAGTTTCGCACTGGGGTCGATGTAATCGACTTAATCCGTTTGTCTGTCCTTGTTTGTCCTCTCTATGTTTAGCCCCTTGTGGACAATAAAGAAATATATATACGGGGAAACATCCAAATATATTGGAAACAACGAGATATGTATCTATACATATTAAACTAAGTACCCATATGAGTTTCCAAAGTTTGTGAGCACAAAATTTCGTATGTTTCATTTACAATCTCTCTATATATAAACGGCAGTTTGTCTGTCTGTGTGTCTGTGTGTCTGTCAGGTTGTACCCTCACCCTGACCACGGCTTTCAACCGATTCTGATGAAACTTGACACATACATAGCCCAATGTCATAATTCAAAACTGACGCAGCGAAAATTTTGAAACGTTCCCCCAGTTCTGAAAAAATCGATAAATTCGACATGGGGTCGAGAATCTAAGCTTTTTATATGCAACACATTTTCTGTCTAGGGGACACAACTCGACCTTTTTATCGCCCAAAGGGACAGCTAGGAACATCGTATACACAGAAGTATTCGAGCGAAGAGAAGACATTGCAACCTACACATGCGCCTTCGTTCCCTAGAGAGAAAGGACCCGATTGGGATTAGCTGTTGCCTACTAGGGGCTCTTACATACCCGGGCAACGCCGGACTATGCTGCTAGTTGTCAATAAACGAAGAGTACAAATGCATAATTTATTATAGCACTGTGTTATAAGTTTCATGTAAAAGAAACGAAACACATCAGATCAAGGTGAATAAATGTAATAATATAAATACGTATTTACAACATCCTCGGTGGATAACTGTAAATGTATTAGCTTAATATTGTACTTGACTTCTCTAAGCAGGAGCTAAATGTTGGATTAAATCTCGCAATATATATTTACAATATCTTATTGCCATATGAATATTGATATCGTATTAGTGACACTTAGACATATAAACGCAGACAGATAGACATACACACACACACGCACAAACATACTATCTCTCTTTCACACATGCACACACAACCACTCCTCCTCTCTCTCTCTCCCGCACACACACACACATACAAATAGATAAATCTCTCTCTCACATACACACACAGTCACTCCTCTCTTCTTCCCTCTCCCTCTCTCTCTCACACACATTTACAATCTCTTTCTCACACATACACACACACACAATCACTCTCCCCCTCTCTCTCCCGCACACGCACAAATACATAAATCTCTCTCTCTCACATATACACAGTCACTCTCACTCACTCTCTCTCTCTCACTCACATACGGCGACGCCGTGGAGATCTCATTCTTGCTCACAACATCATGGGCGGAGGGTGTGACCTCTCGAGGGGGCTGTTCTTCACTCCTGCTCCAGAGCGTCGGCTGCGGGGTCATTCTGAAAAGCTCTATCTGCGACGATTTCATCTCAATCGAAGGAGAGGGTCTTTCTCCGTCCGGGTTGCGGATCCGTGGAATAAGCTGCCAGACGAGATGGTGAAGATGCCGACGACCGCTCGGTTCAAGGTCTCCCTTGACCTCAAGTGGCCTGAACTCTTTACATGAACACCACCCTGTACATAACTCCATGTCCCCCTACATGGCCTTGCTTTTTGCTTTTTGAGCCAAAAAATTAACTAACTAACTAATTAACATACAATCTCTCTCTCTCTCACATACACTCACAGTCACGCTCTCCCTCTCTCTCTCTCTCTCACACATACATTCTCTCTCACATACACACACAGTCACTCTCTCCCTACCTCTCTCTCATACACTTACAATCTCTCTCTCTCACACATACAGACACAGTCACCCTCTCCCTCCCTCTCTCTCACACACATACAATCTCTCTCTCACATATACACACACAGTCACTCTCTCTCATACACATACAATCTCTCTCTCTCATACACACATACACACATACACACATAGTCACTCTCTCCCTACCTCTCTCTCACACACATACATTCTCTCTCTCTCTCTCTCACATACACACACAGTCACTCTCTCCCTACCTCTCTCTCATACACTTACAATCTCTCTCTCTCTCTCTCACATACACACACAGTCACGCTCTCCCTCTCTCTCTCTCACACACATACATTCTCTCTCTCTCTCTCTCTCACATACACACACAGTCACTCTCTCCCTACCTCTCTCTCATACACTTACAATCTCTCTCTCTCACACATATACACAGTCACCCTCTCCCTCCCTCTCTCTCACACATACAATCTCTCTCTCTCTCTCACACATACACACACAGTCACTCTCTCCCTACCTCTCTCTCATACACTTACAATCTCTCACTCTCTCACACACATACACACACAGTCACTCTCTCCCTCTCTTTCTCACACGCACATACAATCTCTCTCTCACACATATACACACAATCACTCTCTCTCTCATACAAACATGCAATCTCTCTCTCAAACATACACACAGTCACTCTCTCCCGCCATCTCTCTCTCACACACTAACACACACTAACACACACATACAAACTCTCTCTCACATGCACACACAGTCACTCTCTCTCTCTCTCTCTCTCCCTGTCCCTCTCTCTCTCTCCCTGTCCCTCTCTCTCTCTCCCTGTCCCTCTCTCTCTCTCCCTCTCCCTCTCTCTCTCTCTCCCACACACACACTCACGCACGTATGAAAACACGTTCATATACATCAGACCGTTCAGTTCCTTTCGCATGACCCTGTACTTCATCGTTTCAAGCTAACACTGGACATTCATTGTTCAAAAGTGTTTCTCTCTCTCGAAAAAAAAATAATGATGTTTTATCTTTGGTGATGGAATATTGAAGTAATTCTTGTTGAACTCAGCACTGTAAATCAACAGCGTATTTCTCAATATCTCAGGTACTTGTAAAACTGCTGGAAACAAGGTATTATTCATAGATTCTTCTACTCGTAGAACAGCTTTCTGCAATTCCCATGCCTTGATTGAACTCTTAGGTGAACTCGGCCTCTTCGACTGTCATCAGTTCTCCATTTTATATCAGAATTTATCTTTTATCCTTTTATTTGCTTCAGTCATTTGATTGCAGCCATGCTGGAGCAACGCCTTTAGTCGAAGAAATCGACACCAGGACTTATTCTTTGTAAGCCTAGTACTTATTCTATCGGTCTCTTTTGCCGAACCACTAAGTTACGGGGACGTAAACACACAAGCATTGATTGTCAAGTGATGGTGGGGGGACAAGCACAGCCACACAAACATGCACACACACACACACACACGACATACACAGATACACGTATTCGACGGGCTTCTTTCAGTTTCCTTATTTATTGATTACCCACAAGGGGCCAACTACAGAGGGGACAAACAAGGACAGACAAAGGTATTAAGTCGATTACATCGATCCAGTGCGTAACTGGTACTTAATTTATCGGCCCCCGAAAGGATGAAAGGCGAAGTCGACCTCGGCAGAATTTGAACTCAGAACACGAAGACAGACGAAATACTGCTAAGCACCTCGTCCGGCGTGCTAACGTTTCTGCCATGCTCGCCACCTTTCAGTTTCCGTCTAACAAATCCACTCACAAGGCTTTGATCGGCCCGAGGCCAAGTTACTTACCACACAGCCACTCCGGCGCCTATAATTGTTTATAATTACAATGCAACTTTTTGCGAATTAAATGTTCTGCTTAAAAATGATTTCAAATTTCGGTGGAGGGGTAAATGGAATGCATCGAACCCCAGAGCTCAACGGATATTTATTTTATCAACTCCGGGAGGATAAAAATTAAAGTCGACCTTGGCGGAATTTAAACTCAGAACGTGAAGACGGAAGAAATGCAGTAAAACATTTTGTCCGGCTCGGTAATGATTCTACCAGCTCACTGCCTTGTGTTCTGTTTAAATATTAACAGAAAAATTAAAATATTAATAGAAAGATTATATAGGTGCAGGTGTGGCTGTGTGGTAAGTAGCTTGCTTACCAACCACATGGTTCCGGGTTCAGTCCCGCTGCGTGGCACCTTGGGCAAGTGTCTTCTACTATATCTCTGGCCGACGAAAGCCTTGTGAGTGGATTTGGTAGACGGAAACTGAAGAACCCGTCGTATATATATATATATATATATATATTATATATATATATATAAGAGGAGAGAGAGAGAGAGAGAGAGAGAGAGATAAAACTTATTTGGAAAATGATGCGTGGCGTTCGATCATATAATAATATAAATAATATATAAATATATGCATATATACACACACATATGTACATACCTATATTATTTTGCGTGTGTTTGTGTGTGCGCGCGCGTGTGTGTGCGTGTGTGAATGTTTGTGTGTCTGTGTTTGTCCTCCCAACATCAATTGACAACCGATGCTGGTGCGTTGACGTCTCAGTAAATTAGCGGTAAGGCAAGAGAGACCGATAAAATAAATACTAGGCTTACAAAGAATAAGTCCTGGGGTCGATTTGCTCGTCTAAAGGCGGTGCTCCAGTATAGCCGCAGTCAAATGACTGAAACAAATAAAAGAATAAAAGAAAAAAAAACAGAACGACAAACATCAGTCAGACATCCTCACAATAAGACTTAGAAAATATATCGCACCATCCTCGTAAAATTATACGTCGATGACAGAAGAGAAGATGTCATCCTGTTTATGAAGTATTGTTTTAAACCAGTATTTTGACCCATCGGCAATGGTGCCCTTTAAAATTAGGCTGGAAATTTTAAGGTAATTAGCATTTAATAGTTTGTCGTCGCTGTACCTACACAACCAGGTCATTGCACCTCAAGGAAGGAAAACGGAAGTCATGTTGACGTGTCTTATCAACCATATTTTGTAGTCAAACATTTTGTGAAGTTAACCAATTTATTTGACATAACTTTTGGCCTCTTCATTTCTATAGTGAAGACATTTTCATCCGCAGAATTTCAATGAAACTATTTCAGGGTGACTAATTTGATATTTTCCCATGAATTTTATTTTATGTATGAATTGTTTATTCAAATAACTGAATATAGTTTTATACCCACGTTGAAACAAAAATTTAAGCAGGTCAATAAATGGTTTCATGTTTTGGTACAAGGTCAATAGTTTTAGGCAGAGTGGGATTGTCGAATACAGTAATGCCTGAAAATACGAGTTAATTTGTTCTCGGAGATAGCTCGTAAAGCGAAAACTCGTAAACCAGAGCAATAATTTCCCATAGTAGCAATGACATTTTATGCTGTGGTTTTACTCCGTCGCTGTATAGACGCAACGTTGTCGCACACACTAAGTGGCTGTTTAACCTTTTTATATTCATTACAAAATAAAACTCGTGAACCCGGGGTCTCGTAAAGCGGGCCCTCGTATAGTGAGGTATAACCGTATATCGACCCCAGGGCTGCAGGATTAGGAAAGATAGCGATGGTGTTTGAATGGTTAGGTAAAGGTGAGATAAGGTAAATACTCTCTTCGGTCATGAATGACCATGGTATTGCACCAAGAAAGTTCCCCTCCGAGCCACAAGACCGAGAAAGGTTGTTTATGGAAGACCAGTAGTCACCCATGCACACCAGTCTCACCTATTTATGGCACCGATGTTGTTGTCATTGCTGCTGCTGCTGTTGTTGTTGTTGGTGATGTCATTGCTGCTGATGTTGCTGTTGTTACCGTTGTTGTTTTCGTTGTTGTTGCCGTTGCTGCTGCTGCTGCGCTTGTTATTGTTGTTGCTGTTATTGTTGTTGTCGTCGTTGCTACTGTTGTTGTTATCATTGCTTCTGTCTTCTTCTTCTTCTTCTTCTTCTTCTTCTTCTTCTTCTTCTTCTTCCAATCAGGACTCACGCCATTAGCCACAAAGAATAATCTCTAATTCGAGCCTACTCTAAGCTACTAAAAATGCGTGTGGCAACTTGAAGATCCACCCATCACACGTGATAGACTGGCGGTTGCACGGGCGCGAAAGCTACATTGTTATCCTCATTCCGTAAACGGTGGCTTTTAACGGGTGGAGAGCTGAACCATCCTGGGGTATAGAGGAATCGCAATCTAGACTAGGGTCTGAAAGTTTACCACACCATAGTGGGTTACACCATGGTTCCCCTGCTTTGTGGCAGAAGTAGGAAGAAAGAGTGAGAGAAAGTTGTGGTGAAAGAATACAGCGGAGTTCACCACCCCTCCCCGCTGGTGCCTGTGTAGGTTATGTGTTTTTGCTCAATAAACACTCACAATGCCCGGTCTGGGAATCGAAACCGCGTTCTTACGACCGCGAGTCCGCTGCCCTAACCACTGGGCCATTGCGCCTCCGTTTGCTGCTGTTGTCGTTGCTACTGCTGCTATTGTTGTTTTTGTTATATATATTATATACAGGGAGAGAATTCACAAAAAAAAAGGACGAAGACAGGTGGTGTAGACAACAAACAGATGTATTAGTATAACGCCCGGGAAATGAAAAAGTCTTTAATGTTTCGAGCCTACGCTCTTCCACAGAAAGAAACAAGGAGAGAAAATAAATATTATAAATAATATATATATATATGCGTATGTGTGGTGTGTGTATCTACGCGTGTGTCTTTTTGTCTGAGCTTGTCCTCCACCACTGCTTCATAACCGGTGTTGGTGTGTTTACGTCTCCATAACTTGGCGGTTCGGCAACAGTGACCGACAGATAAAATATCAGGATTAAAAAATATAAATACTTCATTCGACTAAAAATTCAAGGCTATGGTCGCAGTCTAAAGACTGAAACAAGTAAAAGATAAAAAAGAATGCCAAGTTTATAAGGGCAACAAGACATGGAGAACATACCAATTCTATTTTTTGGTAAATATTTAACATTTTTACAGGAACAGCCATGAAATTTTATTTTGGCTTTAAAGGATTAAGACGGTGGTGGTGATGATGGAGGTGTATTTGGCGAAGAGTTGACTTCTGTTTCTAGGAGACTAAAAGACTACATACGAGGGTGAGCTGAAAAGTTCCTGGCTTTGGGTAAAAGAAAATACAAGAGGATCAGTTAATTATGATTTTATCCAACATATTTCTTACTCAGATTCACACACTTATTGCAGCGGTCCTTCAGTTTTTTCTAAGCCCTGTAAAAGAACTCCGAAGGTTGGGCCTCCAGCCAGGCTTTTCGCAACACCTCTAAAGCCAAGGACTTTTCAGCACCGTTCGTAAAGTCTCTTTCATTGGCTCGTAATGGTGATTCATAGTGATGGTATACTTGTGTTGGTAGTTATTGAGATGGTGTGCGGTAGTAATAGTAGTAGTAGTAGTAGAAGTAGTAGTCGTAGTAGTAGCAGCAGCGTT
>NW_021823742.1:0-5000 GCF_006345805.1 Octopus sinensis | reverse complement strand
CGAGATATCTTTTCAAATAATGTACAGGGTGATTCAAAAGTCGCCATACATAAGAGCAATTATTTTTTTTTATATGAAACAGTTTTTTTCTTTATTTAACTGTTTCCTATAAAAAAATAATTGATCTTATGTATGGTCTTTATTGAATTACCCTGTAGATTAGGTCTATATCGGAATTTGACCCTTTCGCATTTCAAGCGGTCATTTACGGCCCGACCAATCTATCTTTTTTATGTTCAAACTGATGATACCCGCCTCTCGTACCTACCCTGCAATGTCATTCTAACAATAAGCAATGACATCGCCGAAATCTCGAAGCAATGAGATTATGCATGATTTATCCAAAACAATGTGAATATATCAGCGTTTCATTTCACAGAATAATCTGAATGCTAAAGGGTTGATGTAAAAAAAAAAACAAAAAAAAAAAAAACATGATGGGTGGGTGCGCAAACATACAAACAGACACACTTCACAATATATCTATAAAATAAATCTTGAAGGTTTGGTAATAATTATGATGTGTGTCAGTATGCATGTGTGCACGCCTGCCATTTTGTTTTTTCATTTCCACATTAAATTTTGACACAATCCCAATCTACAACATCTTAAAAGTATTTTATGGAAATAATCATTAAGAATTCCATATTCTTCAAAAAGTTATGAGGAAACAAAGTCGACTCGTATGAATTAGCAGAAACTCCTCACCTCCTATTACTTTTCACTACAAATTCTGGTAAAATCGGTATCTACACTATCTAAAAGGCATTTCACTTTCATCTATCTTTTGGATTGCGGCCATGCTGTGGCATCGCTTTGAAGGGTTTCGTCAAACAAAGCGACCCCAGCAGTTATTTTAAAATTTGATATTTATTCCACTGGGAGTTTTTGCCGAACCGCGAAGCTACGGGGACGTAAACAAACCAACACCTGTTGTCAGATGTTGTAGAGGGCAAACACATCAGAAAGACAGACGCTCACACATTCACTCACACTCATGTCTGTCTATCTATCTATCTATCTATCTATCTATCTATCTATCTATCTATCTACCTATCTGTCTATCCATCTGTATAATTTTCTCCCTTCCTCTCTGAATACATATACACGCGTGCGCACGCGCACACACAAACATATATATATACGTACATATATATATGTGTGTATATATATACTATGTATATGTATATATATATACATATATATATATATAGATATAACAACTATATATATATATATATATATATATATATATATATATATATATGTATAGTATATATATTAGTTATCGCCATACTAATATAGCATTCTTATAAAAATAAGAAAAAAGCTGTCCGCTTATTAGCTCCATGAGGCCATCGCCTTAAGTTAGCTATTTGATACACACAACTGTATCCATATAACCTTCGAACAAGGGAGGTCAGTCGCTCCACACTACTTGACCGGCAGCTACAGACGCGTTTGGGGTATGCCCCTTTTCAATGCAGCGTAGCCAGCCAGTAGGTGTCGCTTCCGACAATCTCTGTTCGATGGTTTTATTTACCTAGTTTCGGTGGAATACATCCACTTGTTTTCCATAATAGAAATATTAAAATAACTAAGTCCTCTCTAAAAGAACAGCGGCAGCGTTCCCGGAAAATAATAGTTATCGCCATACTAATATAGCATTCTTATAAAAATAAGAAAAAAGCTGTCCGCTTATTAGCTCCATGAGGCCATCGCCTTAAGTTAGCTATTTGATACACAAACTGTATCCATATAACCTTCGAACAAGGGAGGTCAGTCGCTCCACACTACTTGACCGGCACTACAGACGCGTTTCGGGTATTGCCCCTGTTCAATGCAGCGTAGCCAGCCAGTAGGTGTCGCTTCCGACAATCTCTGTTCGATGGTTTTATTTACCTAGTTTCGGTACCTAGTTACAAAAGATTGCCGAAACTATGCATAGTCCAGAAAAGATAGGGTAAACGTTTTTATTTCTCTTTCCATTTCAGAAGTACAACTGTTAGTGGTTTGGAGTTTAACTGCTCTTTCTAGTGAGTCAGATGTCCTATTATGGCCATCTCTTATGTGTTTAAATATATATTATATAGTCTATTGACTATTTTCTTTCTAACTAGACCACTGGTAGCGGAGAATTTTTCTAGAATTTTTTTGCTACCCTAAAGTTTATTATATATATATATATATATATATATATCTATATATATAATATATATATATATATATATATATATATATGTATAATAGTTGGCGACACTGAACGTAAGGATGCTTTCACACCTTTTTATAGAGAGGTTTTTTTTCCACGGTAACTGTAGTGTATTTGCCTTTGGTACGGCACAGTGACAGGCTGTAATAGGGGCAGTAAATCGCCCTTTCTATCTGTAGACTGGTGCGGCAACTTGGGGAAGTGTTAGCTAACCCTTAACCTCTCTTGCCAAGGATACGGTAAAAGCGTCGTCAGTAGCAGGAGATTGGATAGTCGACAAGGCGGAGGAGTCCTAGACGAAGATTCTGAAGGTTTTTGCGACCAAGCGGTAGATTTGTAACCACAAGACAACTGTTGGGCGTCAACTAATAAGTGAGCTATTACTATGGAGACCCTGATCATCGACCATGCTCGTTGTACTCTTGTTCACTATTGGCTAACTGGCGTGGAAGCTCAGAGAGGCAGCCTGCTGGGGGTGGTCACAAGTTTTGTCCTTGAACAAAGCAATCGGCGTCGACCTACGATACGCAGCTGGCAACGACGATAAAAGTTTTGATCGGCCTGGGGGCTATTTTAGAAGACTGTTACTCAAGGTACTCATTTGCCGAACCGCTAAGTTACGAGGATGGTGGGGGGCACACTAAACACGGCACACTAAACACAGGCACACTAAACACGGTGTGACTGCGTGTGTACCGTTGGCGATTTTTTCCTCCGTCTTCCCTTCCTTGGATCTTTCCTTTTCCTATGTTTCTGACGAAGAGCTCCGCTCGAAACGTTAAATCCTCCTTCTTGCTTTCCTTTCCTGAGCGTCCAATAACACTATACTTGTTCCACGTCCTCGCGTTGTTGTGTTTTCTATTTGTGTTTTCATGCTTGTATTAACTTTATATATATACACACACGACGGGCTTCTTTCAGTTTCCTTCTACCAAATCCACTCACAAGGCTTCGGTCGGCGCGAGGCTGTAGTAAAAGACTCTTGCCCAAGGTGCTACGCAGTGGGACTGAACCCAGGACCAAGTGGATGGGAAGCCAGTTTCTTACCACATGGCCACTCCTGTGCCTATATTTGCATTATGTTTTCGTGTATGCATGTATTTATGCATGTATGTATGTATGTATTTGTGTGTCTGTGTTTGTTTCCCCACCATCCCTTGACAACAAATGTTGGCATGTTTATGTTCCCGTAACTTAGCGGTTCAGCAAAACAGTCCGATAGAATAAGTGCTAGAAAGAATAAGTCCTGGGGTCGATTTGTTCGAATAAAGACGGTGCTTCAGCATGGCCACAGTCAAATGATTGAAACAAACAAAAGAAGTAAAAGAAATAAAAAGAAATATTTATGAAAGTTATGAGGAAACAAAGTCTAAGGTGGTGGTGGTGGCGGGGCTGTCATATTTATGTAGATATGCCGAAATCAAACGACCATCAACTGACCAGTGTAGAAATTAAAGGCATTCAACGGTCAAAGGTTCTATCAAGTGACCATCCATCAGAAGTGGGCACTGTCCCTCCCCTTCTTAACTGATTCATAAGCGAAAATACAAGATGACAATTGACCACGTGATCATTTCCACACACCTCCTACCGTCGTGCTCTGAATAATTAAATTGCCTTGCTACTGCTGCTGCTGCTACTGCTGCTGCTGCTGCTACTGCTGCTGCTGCTACTGCTGCTACTGCTGCTGCTACTGCTGCTGCTGCTACTGCTGCTGCTGCTGCTGCTGCTACTGCTGCTACTGCTACTGCTGCTGCTACTGCTGCTGCTACTGCTACTGCTGCTGCTGCTACTGCTGCTACTGCTGCTGCTGCTGCTGCTGCTGCTGCTGCTACTGCTACTGCTGCTGCTACTGCTGCTGCTGCTACTGCTGCTGCTACTGCTGCTGCTACTGCTGCTGCTGCTACTGCTGCTACTGCTGCTGCTGCTGCTACTGCTGCTACTGCCGCTACTGCTGCTGCTGCTACTGCTGCTGCTGCTGCTACTGCTGCTGCTGCTGCTACTGCTGCTGCTGCTACTGCTGCTACTGCTGCTACTGCTGCTGCTGCTGCTGCTGCTACTGCTGCTGCTGCTACTGCTGCTGCTGCTACTGCTGCTGCTGCTACTGCTGCTACTGCTGCTACTGCTGCTACTGCTACTGCTGCTACTGCTGCTGCTGCTGCTACTGCTGCTGCTGCTGCTACTGCTGCTGCTGCTACTGCTGCTACTGCTGCTACTGCTGCTGCTGCTACTGCTGCTGCTGCTAGCTGGACTACTGCTGCTGCTGCTACTGCTATGCTGCTGTACTGTGCTACTGCTGCTACTGCTGCTGCTGCTCACGCTGCTGCTGCTACTGCTGCTGCTGCATTTTTTTTATCATCAATAGTTTGTAGGTGTATGATTGTATATTTATCTGTGTCTGTGTGTATGTGTATTTGATTGTCCGTATGCCTACACTCGTCTGGATGTGTCTGTGAATGTGTGTTTTTGTGTATGTATGTATATACATGCTTGAGTATATCTGTTGTGTGTGTGTGTGTGTCTGTCGGCGTTGTGGTAGGAGTGGGCTGCAGTAGGAGGTGGTCTTTTATTGTCAACCGTCTTACGACTGACTTAGTCACCAGTGAACTTACTGACATAGAGTTTGTTGGCAGTGTCGGTGATGGTATTGTTGTTGTTGGTGCTGTTGTTGTTGTTGTTGGTGGTGGTGGTGGTGCTGCTGGTGGTGGTAGTGTTGGTGTTGCTGGTGGTGGTGGTGGTGGTGGTTGTGTTATTGTTGTAGTTGTTGTTGGTGGTGGTGGTGGTGGTT
>NW_021823741.1:7500-21028 GCF_006345805.1 Octopus sinensis | reverse complement strand
TCAGCAAAAAGAGAATAGATGGCGCGAATACTTGACTTAAAGAGAAGTATCGGAGCTTGATTTGAACGAGTAAATCCTGTTAGACGGTGCTCTAGCATAACGACAGACCAGTGACTGCATTGAGTACAAGTGTGTATGTGTGTGTGTGTATGCATACATATGTATATATATTTCTTTACTACCCACAAGGGGCTAAACATAGAGAGGACAAACAAGGACGGACAAAGGGATTATGTCGATTACATTGACCCCAGTGCGTAACTGGTACTTAATTTATCGACCCCGAAAGGATGAAAGGTAAAGTCGACCTCGGCGGAATTTGAACTCAGAACGTAACGGCAGACGAAATATGGCTACGCATTTCGCCCGGCGTGCTAACGTTTCTGCCAGCTCGCCGCCTTCATATATGTATATATGTTTACACGTGCATTCACACACATACACACACACACACACACACACACACACACACACACACACACACACACACACACACTCACACACATATATGTATACACGTGTGTGCGTTGTATATCCCCATTATGTTAGAAGAAAATAAGCAATTCAAATAAATATTGCCATGATCTCTAACAATCGTAAAACGAAAATCCCCTTAAATCCGTGGATAAATATGGCAAAATGGACAACAACAACACAACAACAACAACAACAACAACAATAACTGTAGCAACAACAAAAAGAACGACAGCAACTGTCACATCAATGACAACAACATCAGCAATACCACCATCGCCACCACTATCACCGCTATAACTACCGCCAAAAACTGCAGCAGCATTGAAAAACAGCAATAACAAGAA
The DNA here is from genome assembly GCF_006345805.1 of Octopus sinensis. Classification (NCBI taxonomy): domain Eukaryota; kingdom Metazoa; phylum Mollusca; class Cephalopoda; order Octopoda; family Octopodidae; genus Octopus; species Octopus sinensis. The sequence goes on along the minus strand of NW_021823741.1, from coordinate 20,207 downwards.
CAACATTTACAACAGTTCTAGTTCTATTTTTGTTGTTATAGTTGTAGTTGTTGTTGTATTGTTGATATTATTATTATTATCATTATTATTATTATTATTATTATTATTATTATTATTATTATTATTATTATATTATTATTATTATTTTTTTATTTTTATTATTATATTACTATTACTATTATATTACTATTAATATATTATTATTATTATTATTATTATTATTATATTATTAGTGTGTTGTTGTTTGTTGTGGTTGTTGTTATTATTATTATTATTATTACTATTTTATTGTTATTGTTGTCTTATCAGACATGACTAGGTTCAAATGAAACTACTCGGAATATTTTTATTACTCCCATAAATATTTATCACTGAAATATTACTGATAGTGTGGCGGCGGAATATTTATTTTCTAGTGAAATAAATAAAGCACCATTTGGAAATATGAAGGCAAAGATATAGCAGACGATCACCGAATATGGCACACCCATAGAGTTTAGCTCACCGTATCTCTGACATCATGTTGGGTGCTTAGTCAAGATCGTTGATAGCCAATACCAAAAATATTCATGATAATCATAAGGAAATCCTGTACTATATTCGCTATTTGCTATTATTTCTTCTTCTTCTTCTTCTTCTTCTTCTTCTTCTTCTTCTTCTTCTTCTTCTTCTTCTTCTTCTTCTTCTTCTTCTTCTTCTTCTTCTTCTTCTTCTTCTTCTTCTTCTTCTTCTCGCATTTCTGCTCTTTTCTCATTTTCCACCAACTTCCTTCCTTCCTTCCTTCCTTGTTTATTTCATTTCCTTCAATCATTCTTTCATTCTACTTCGCTGTTTTTGTCTTTCGTTCATCAAAGAAGTAGTAACCAAGCCACGAATGAAATCAGTGACGATCATAAAGATGGCGAAGCCGACGACGTTCGACGACGATAGCGGTGAAGACGTTAAGGATGAGTATGATAATCATAATGGTGACAACGAAGGTGGCGTCACGACGACGACGATGACGACGATGTCGATGATGAAGATTACTTCCATGTGTTTCTCTGACATCACAACCTACCACATTATATGTGCAATTCCATAATACCCACCTCCATTCTCCATTACAACAACGCACATTATATAGGCACAGGAGTGCTTACCAACCACATGGTTACCAACCACATGCTTACAAACACATGGTTCCGGGTTCATTCTCACTGCGTGGCAATTGGGGCAAGTGACTTCTACTATAGGCTTCGGGCACGACCAAAGCCTTGTGAGTAGATTTAGTAGACGACGAAATTGAAAAAGCCCGTCCGTATATACTAATATATATATATATATATATATATATATATATATAATATGCTGGAGACACCGCCTTTAATCGAGCAACTCGACCCCGGCGAACTTATTCTTTTGTAAGCCCAGTACTTATTCATCGGTCTCTTTTGCCGAACCGCTAGGTAACGGGGACATAAACACACCAGCATCGGTTGTCATGCAATGCTAGGGGGACAAACACAGACACACAAACACATATATATACATATATACGACAGGCTTCTTTCAGTTTCCGTCTACCAAATCCACTCACAAGGCTTTAGTCGGCCCGAGGCTACAGTAGAAGACACTTGCCCAAGGTGCCACGCAGTGGGACTGAACCCGGAACCATGTGGTTGGTAAACAATCTACTTACCACACAGCCACTCCTCCTGTATTTAAATAATTTTTAAATTTTTAACTTTTATATTTTAAAATTAATTTTGTATTGGCTTATGTTTTTCACTGTTTGATTTGCCTAATAGTGGCTTTATCTCTAATATAATATAATATAATATAATATATTTATACTATAAAATTGGATTTAATCCTAAATCTAATTTTTCCCTATAAGTTTGGATTTATTCCCTAATATGATATATATATATATATATATATATATATGTATGTATGTGTGTGTGTGGTGTGTGTGTGTGTATTTGTGTGTCTGTGTTTGTCCCCCCAACATCGCTTGACAACTGATGCTGGTGGGTTTACGTCCTCGTAACTTAACGGTTCGGCAAAAGAGACCGATAGAATAAGTACTAAGCTTACAAAGAATAAGTCCTAGGGTCGATTTGCATTACTAAAGGCAGTGCTCCTGCATAGCCGCAGTCAAATGACTGAAACAAGTAAAAGGGTAAAAGAGTATTCACCGTCTGCATTCCAGAACAATAGACTGTTTGCCATGAACGATTTGTTCTGAGAAAATCGACATAGCGATACGGCTTCAATCCTCCACTAGTACAATTCCACTTTATGCTGCAAATATCCACTAGAAAGACAGTATGGATCCTTTTTGCAAGAATATCTTGGTGTATTGGTGAATAGTCAACGGAGTTGGAGAGCATGAAGAATAAAGTTGTAGGTTAGAACAAATCAGCTGACATGGAGGGCGTGAAGCCATCAGAATATTGGAAAGGGTTACCTGTGTTTTGATGATTTGCATCAAGTATTAAAATGCCGATATCATGACTGCTACTCAATGACATGTGAACACTGCAATGGCTATAAGACGTGGCATGGTTAGCTGTAACAGAGACCACATCTTTCAACAAAGATTTAGGCTATGTGGAGCTGATGAAGACTGTTATCAACCCCGTGGCAGAAGAGGGTTGCTGCTGGAAGGCCAAATGTGTGGTGGCAAAATTCGGCTGCTTGACATACTCTCAGAAAGTGTCGGAAGTGGCTATCGAAGAATTTTTACTTCACCAACACCAATTTCTTGCCTCCAAATTCTCCCAATTGTAATCCTATGGATTAACATGTATGGGACGCGGTTGAGAAAGACACCAACTTCTCTACCTGCAAGACCAAGGATGAGCGGATGGTCAAGATCAAAGAGGTGGTCGAAGATCTTCCCAAGGACAGTGCGGACGGCATTCGCTAGGTTCCAGCACTGTTTTGAGGTCGCGATAGAAGCTGAAGATCGTTACTTTGAGTAAACTGTCCTATAAATTATACATTTATAATCTATCTATCTATCTATCTATCTATCTATCTATCTATCTATCTATCTATCTATCTATCTATCTATCTATCTATCTATCTATCTATCTATGAAATATACGAAACACGAAGTTTATGTAAAATATAATTTGAAATTATATTTTAAATTTCATAAAATACTTTTAAAACTAGGGTATTAACTAAAGAAGATTAAGTTAGCTTGAGATCAGTAGTTTTTATTGTTGAAATTTAAAAAGGAGTCTCATTATGAGCGAGATTTAAATTGTACATTTAATGTTACACAGGCAGCACTAAAGTTATCATCCATTTTGGTTCCCTGTAAAATATTGTTGCAATATTCGCTACTCCAGGGCGGCGAGTTGACAGAAACGTTAGCGCGCCGGGCGAAATGCTTAGCAGTATTTCGTCTGCCGTTACGTTCTGAGATCAAATTCCGCCGCGGTCGACTTTGACTCTTATCCTTTCGGGGTCGATAAATTAAGTACCAGTTGCGTACTGGGGTAGATATAATCGACCTAATTCATTTGTCTGTCGTTGTTTGTCCTCTCTGTGTTTAGCCCCTTGTGGGTAGTAAAGAAATATAGATATTCCGTCTGCCTTTATATTTCTGAGTTCAAATTCTTCCGCGGTCAACTTTACTTTTCATCCTTTCGGGGTCGATAAGTTAAGTATCAGTTGCGTACTGGGGTCGATCTAATCGACTGGCCCTCTCCCCCAAAATTTCGGGCCTCGTGCCTAGAGTAGAAAAGAATATTAGCTACTCCAAAGGCGGCGATCTGGCAGAAACGTTAGCACACCGGGCGAAATGCTTAGCAGTATTTCGTCTGTCTTTACGTTCTAAGTTCAAATTCCTCCGAGGTCGACTTTGCCTTTCATTCTTTCAGGGTCGATAAATTAAGTACCAGTTGCATACTGGGGTCGATCTAATCGACTGGTCCCTCCCCAAAAATTTCGGGCCTTGTGCCTAAAGTAGAAAAGATTATTTAGAGCTAACATATTCGTTACACACGACTGCCTTGATGAGAAAATGATTAAGAGTGCTTTTGCAAGAATTTCAGGAGTACTAACATTTTCGGAAATTCAATCTTGCACTTCAAAGTTCAGAGTCTGAATGTTTATTCTCAAATTACTAGTACAATATTTATTTTTAATTCAGTTCTGATTTATTTTTAAGTGATTCGACTTAATTTAATAGTAAATTAAATTGTCGCTCACGCCAATTCCTGATGGCTTTCAAATTGGCAGTCTTTATCTCTTAGTATATAACAGAAATCCTTAAAGCTTAGTTTTGTACACAATATCTCCTTATATGTAATACAGTGGAAAGAAACAAGAGGATGCTCAACAAGTTCTGTAAATAGCTCCCGCCAAATCAATATTCCAATACTCTGGCCTAGCATATTAGGGGTAACATCAATCGCGAACGAAATTATTTTAAACAAATCTTTCAACAACACAACCACCGTATCCTGGAATGTTTGGAGGCAAATGCTTTAATTTAACTCGTTTTGAAAAGAATCTCCGTGAAAATATGTTGCAATAATAACTAATCGAACTGATAATTTAATATCCGTTGTCACATTAAGAGAATTACAGGAAACGTTACAAGATTTTAAGTATTCTTGAATTTGATTTCCTATGTTAGCCTTCATTTGCATAACCGTCATCGTTAACAGCATTTCTGCTTATTGCTAACTCATTGACACACTCTAATAATGTCTCTATTATGAAAAATCTTCAAATAAAAATAGTGGAGACTTAAAACCGCTTCTTTAATAAACTCAGTATACGTCACCCAGAGCTTGGCCCCAGGGCCGTACACTCCTAGAAAAACTTTACGATAGAACTGTTTCTTTACCTTAATTGATTCTACCTTCTTCAGCATTATTCCGAAAAACAATCACTGAAGAAAAATGTCCCTAGCGCTCAAACAGTATCTGAACAAATTCCTTCATGAAATGCCAGACAAACAAACCATTGAAACTCGAGCTCATCTCGGTAGACAACACCTTACTAAATAGGACTATGATGTCATAAAAAATGATTTAAAAGACTATTCCAGGCGGTGCTTTAAAGTTAGACATGGCCTGGAGCAAAAAAAGGTCAAAACTTAAGTTAGCTAAGTTAACAAGACATTGCGTTTTATTATTTGTAAGATAATTAAATATTATTATTAGAAATAGTACAAACATAATTATTAAAATATTTTGTGTATTGTAGAAGTATAACCTATCTATTGGAGATAAATTTTAACAAATTCTTATATGGATCCACAAGGGCCATATGAGCCCCGGTTTAGAACCATTGTTTTAGAGCAAGCCATTCTGAGAAAAAGACCCTATTCTACTCCAGGGTCTTGAAAATGGTTGTGATTGGCTACGAAGTAATTAAAGTGAAAATGCTTAAGATGAAATTGAAATCGTGTTGGTAAACTACCGTATATCCGTATACTCCTAGTACAACATTTATTCATCTTCAATCGAAATTTCATGTGCTAGCAACGGTATTACGCCCTGATTTTTGTTTTGGTCCTTTAAATAGTAAATTATAAAATTAATTACAAAAAACGTTAATTAATATGAAATTACCAACGTCAACAACAACAACTGTAACAGCAAATGATTTTTGCATTTTTGTTTTATCCTTCTCTTCCTTCCCTTTTCTCTCCACAGTTCTTTCTTTCCACTCTCTTTCTCTTTCTCTCTTTCTCTACTTCCTCCAGATTCAACGTACACCTGAATTAAGCTCATCTGAAAATAATTAAATTATTTCCTTAATTTTCAGTGCGTTCCTGCATACACACATTCACACACATAAACGCACACCTATCTTATTACATACACACTCGTAAACACACGTCTGTTTACCTATCTGTATGAATAACTATACATATACACACATACACACATACACACTTACCCTCCACATCAACGTACATATACAAATACATACCTATAAACTCAAGTCCCTAACGTACTGAAATATATTTTTACCTTAGGCTTATCATGATAGTGTCTTTAGGGGAAATTCGTTATCAAATTTTGGGTATTTTCGGGTTCCATCCGTCTGCTACCAATTGCTTCAGAAATTTTCCGCCAGATTGCTCCTCTACCACATCGTGCACTGATAGCGTTCTCTCCGCCCCATATTCTATCAGCTCTGGTGCATCCGAAGCTTCTGTTATATCTCCTACAAAAGGTGTTGCAGCCGTCACCATCTTTAATTTTTATTAAAACGTTAGCACGGGTAAAATGCTTAGTGATATTTCGTCTGTCTTTGTGTTCTGAGTTCAAATTCTGCCGAGGTCGACTTTGCTTTTCATCCTTTCGGGGTCGATAAATTAAGTACCAGTTACGCAGTGGGGTCGATATAATCGACTTAATCCGTTTGTCTGCTCTTGTTTGTCCCCTTGCGGGCAATAAAGAAATAAGAAACGTTAGCACGGGCAAAATGCTTAGTGGTATTTCGTCTGTCTTTATGTTCTTTGCTGTTCATCCTTTCAGGGTCGATAAATTAAGTACCAGTTGCGTACTGCGGTCGATTAGATTGATCGACGATAGATCGATCTAATCGACTGGTCCCTTCCCCCAAAATTTCGGACCTTGTACATTCAGTAGAAAAGAATAATGACTTATTTGTCGCCACGTTTAGTAACACATTATACTATGTTATGTAAATGATTTCACTCTTTAATCTTCCTTAATTATTCGCAGATCAAGATATCTCATGTTAGATTTGCATTTCTTTCATGAATAAAGACATCAAAAACATCCTTCAATTCGATTTAGGGAGGCAGTCATGTGGCATGCTAGAAATAGCAACCAAATCTTTTACGAATCACACTATACCATCTTTAGAGAAAAAAATAAGCAGGAAAAAGAAAAAAAAGGAATACATGGGACAATATAATCTTATATGAGCAAGACGAGAGAATGGTCATGGATGGGCTGTTTTTGATCCTTGGCCAGTTGGATCAACGCTAAACAACAACAACAACTATTACTACTACTACTACTACTACTACTACTACTACTACTATACTACTACTAGCCAAGATGAAGCAATGTTTCAGTTTCGTGTTGTTCAATCTGATGATGGCCATTTAACTATAAAGATACATTCTTGATGGATCGAAACCGTAAAATGATTTTTTCTCGGGCGTCGCATGTCTAACCTCTTTTTCCTTCAGTTCCCATTCTTAATGTTATTGTTGCTGTTCATGATGATGATGTGATTCAACCAAAGGTCAGGCCTGATCCAATGAACCAATGATCAGATCCTTGCAGCCCTTTATCTTTTCTCTTTAACTTGTTTCAGCCATTAGACTGCAGCCATGCTGGGGCACCACCCGAAGGGATTTTAGTCGAATGAATTGATCCCAGTAGCTCTTTTTAAAGCCTGATATTTATTTTATCGGATCCTTTTGCCAAGCCGCTAATTTACGGGGGCGTAAACACAGCAACACCGGTTGTTAAGCGGTGGTGGACGACAAACACGACACAAAAGCACACACACATTCATACATATATGTATACATACTCACACACACACACACATACACACACACACACACACACACACACACACACACACACACACACACACATACACACACGTATTTATATATGTATATCAAAATCTGGAAGATGCAGAATGTGAAAAAATACCTTTGATGCAAGTCTGATGAAATGCCACTGTAATGACAAAAACCGCAAATATTACATAAATTTTCACTTCGAATTTTTGTGTAAACTGGCTTTGCAAGCAGAATTGGTACAGCAACAACTGTAACGAATCATTAAAGATGTGTTAAAAAAATTTCTTTGTCCTCTTAGTATTTGGATTATATATGTATATGTATCATGTTTAATCTTGGCGTATCTGTTGACGAAGACTTCGCCTAGCAAATTATTTTATTTGCTAAAAAAGTCTGAAACCATGGTCCAGGAAATAGATGGTAAATGTTTTTATTTTTCATCCCCTTCGACATTTTATCCCTAATTAGTGGTTTGAACTTTAGTTGTTCCTTCTGGCATAAGGAAGTCCTATGATGGATACCTCTTAATGTGTTTAAATGTACACTCTATTTTATATGAATCCATGTTGGATCGTTAGCCCCTACACGCAATTTTTTTTCTCTCCTTGTTTCTTTTCTGTGTATCTTCCTGTCGAAGAGCGTAGGCTCGAAACGTAAAAGACTTGTTTTATTTCTATTCCTGAGCGCCATACTAATACATTATTTGTTTGTACTCCACCTGCCTTCGTCTTTTGTCTATTTTCGTAAACCTGCCTTCGTCTTTTGTTTATTTTCGTAAACCTTCCGTTATATATATTGTCGGATGAATGTATGTTCATCTTTTAATTGGAATTTTTTCCTTTGATTTCTGATACTTTACTTTAGAATTTTTTTAAAAGTCGTATAGGTATGAAAGCTTGTTTAGAAATAATCAGTATATGATGTAACTTATTAAACAAAATTCATCAAATTTATATCTTTAGCAAATTGAATATCTTGTTATATTTGCGAGAAACAACTGTATAGGAATATGAAAATAAAAACTAAACTCCATTTTAACATCCAATTTCCTTCATTTCATTAATATAAATAAATTTGTTTAACTTTGTTTAATAATTTAAGTCATATACTGATTATATATATACATATATATATATATATATATATATATATATATATATATATATATATATGCAGTTTCACAAGGATTTAGTCAGCCCGATGCTATTGCAGAAGACACTTGCCCAAGGTACCACACAGTGGGGCTGAACCCAGAACCGTTTGGTTGTGAAGCAAATTTCTTACCACACAGCCACGCCTGCGCCTACGCCGTATCCTACCTTTATATTTAAGATGGAGGAGAAATGTGGTTATTTTTGCAGGTCGTATAGCCACGCAGAAACCTTGTTGATGCGCCATCTTTAATGTTCTATGCAAAGGCATTAACGTCGTAGTTTCTCTCATTTCTACTGTCTGCCTAAGATATAGAATTCCTCTCCCCAGCCATTCCGTTCCCCGATGTAGTAATAAACAACAACAACAACAAAAGCGACAGAAAAAAAATTAATTTATAAAAAACATACAGACATACACACACATACACAGTCTCACTCTCTTTTATTCCCCTCTATTTCTATTCACACGCATGCACACAAATACACATACACATATACGTATAAACACACATATATATATACATGTACACACACGCATATACGTATCTATACATGCTCACGCACATACACACACACATATATGTATAGATATATACATATATACATGTATGAATATATAATTCGTGTATGTATACACACACTACATGTACACACACACACACATTCTTGCTTACAAGTACATGCTTATGAGTTTTTTATAATTCCTGTTTATGTATACATATATATATACATATATACGTACCTACATACTTACACTCGTGTATACATGCACCATAATTGTGTATATGTGAGTGCACATATATATATGTATCTGAGAAGTTTGTTGTTTGTTTGAGTTAGACATTCAGTTTATTATCTCATCCGAGTATCTCATCTACTTATTTACAATTTAACAAATCTCTGATGACACAAACTTAATTTTACTGCCTTTTCAAATTCTTGCAATAAATAAATAGTGATTTTCTTATGCCATGAGATCACAGATCTTCAAAGATCTTTTCGTATACGCAGCACACGCCCATTAATGTTTATAGTGACTGTAAAGAGATATATAAAATTATTAATAAAAAAAGATAATGTAAAAATACGAAATTAAAAAAAAAACGGTAGAGTAGTAACAAAAACAAAAAACAAAATCTAGTTCCATCAAGTCTGATATTTTCTTCGTTAATGTACTAGAATTTTGTTTCTTCTAAGATCTCGAATGAATATTTTGAAGAATATAGTGAATTTTTTTTTTTATAAAAGCGATGGTTGCGAATTAGTTGAATCGTTAGTGTGTCAGATAGAATGCTCTGCGGTGTTTCTTCCGGTTCTGAGTTCAAATCCCGCTGAGATCAATTTTATCTTTAATCTTTCAAGGGTCGATAAGATAAGGTACTAGTCAAAGACTGGGGTTGGTAAAATCTACTTAGCTCCTCGCCGAAATCTCTGGCTTTGTACCTGTGGGCAGTCGATTGACAGAGCGTCATATAAAATGCCTTGTGTTATTTGTTACGGTTCCTTTCAGTCTGGGTTCAAATCTTACCAAGGTCAACTTTGATTTTCAACCTTCTGGGCTCGATGATAAAGTAAGGTACCAGTCAAGAACTGAGGCAGATTTAATCTACTAATTCCCACCTACTAAAATTTTGGGCTTGGTGTCTATACTAGAAATTTTAAGAAGGGCTGATGGCAGATTGTTAAATCCCTGGACAAAAAAGCGTCATGACATTTATTGCGGTTTTTAACGTTGTGTGTTCAAATCCTATCACGGTTAGATATACTGTCCCCCTTCTGGATCGATAAATAAAGTGCTACTTAAGTATAGGGATTGGTGAGATCTACTGTTCCTTGATTCCAAATTTGACATGTTGCATCTAAGGAAGAAATCAATATTTTAATAAAGATAGCACAATGGTAGAGTCGGCTGCATGCCTTGTGGTATTTGTTCCACCTCTCTGTGCTCTGAATTCAAATCACACAGAAATTTTTACTTTGTGTTTTATCTGTACCACTTACGCACTAAAGTTGATTTTCTTCTCTCTGTTACAGAATTAGTTACGCGAGAGAGACCAAAAAAGGAGCACGAAATCTCTGAACTCCGCTCCTAATCTTTTCAGTACTACAATGTGTAAACAGCAAAAAAAGAATGAAATTGTAATACGGGGTCGGAGACAGAAGAAATGATGGAATGGCAGGAAATGGCATAGTGCTTGAATTAATATCTTCTGGTATTGTATTTACATCTAACTTTGCGTTCCGAGATCGAATTAGATTGGAGTTGATTTTGACGTTGTTCTAAGTCTGTTGTCTTGACACAGGTCAACTCTAAACAAGTAGATCTATGATTAAAGGCGTCCTAGCCGTGATGATCCATTCTATTCGAAGGTACTTATGATGAAAGATGTTCCAAATGTGACTTTATCGATTATTTCTTATATCCAGGGAACTTAGAATAACTCGCTCTTCATTCTCGTCGTCAGATATGCATTGACTTTTGAGTGTGTAGATCAGCAGCGTCAAATATACGACCCATGGACTAGATCCAAGATATGTCAATGTCTAGTCCGCCCTCTATCGAATTTTTATGCATAAAAAATTGTTACGGCTTTCTAATTTTAAAAAATATTCTGCAAAATATATATCCCGAGCATGTGTTCAAAGTTTCAGCTTGACTAGAGTTGTGACACCAGTGCATCTTAGAGCAGTTTTTGTTATCTCAGCGAATAAAAAAAGAATCTTATGTATCCATATATTGATTTCAAATTTTGGAACGGGGCCAACATTTTCAGGGGAAGGGGTAAGTCGATTGCATGCACCCCAGTCCTCAACTAATATTTTATTGACTCCGAAAGGTTGAAAGGCAAAGTCGACCCTAGCAAGATTTGAAGTCAGAACGTGAAGATGGATGAAATCTCGCTTAGCATTTTGCTCAGCATGCTAACGTTTCTGCCAGATCGTTGCTTTATGAATCCATATATTAAATATATAACCCACTTCCCCTTCACTTTGTCTATACACGCCGAAGCCAACGGGGATTTTTTTTTTCAAATTCACTCACGTATTTATTGATATAAACGAAACTGGAAGTTTTGTAAATGTGAAAATGTAAGCTTTCTTTCAAGCATTGGTGTTCTTAAGAACTGTTGTCAATTTGAACAATTTCTATTTCCATTATCACTCTAAGGATTATAACTATACTATGTGGATGAATTTTTCCCACACAACTGTGCAAAGAACTTTGATAACATCTGTTACTATTTCCTTTCTTAATTGTCAATAAAATTGTTATAAAATATTTAACTCTTTTATCCATTTACTTCGGCTTACATTACAATTAAGGATTTTAGGAATAACTGTCCCTATCCGAAACGCTAAATCTAGTTTATTCTTCAAACTGACCCACAGAACCAAACGACTTTTGTTACCCTGGTATAGATCTATGACTATAGCTGTTCTAGGTGTGTTCCAGATGTGACCATACTGTCATATTTTCAGACATACATTATTAAATGTAGGCTTTCTTTCTATGGTTACAATTTTTAGCGGGTCGAGCGAGCACTTAGAGACTCCTTTGCCGACTGGCAAGTTTATAGCTTCGTGCACTACGTAAGGATCTATGCATTGAACGTATATCAAATAAATTATGTCATAGATAACATACTAATAGTACTTATCCTTAGTGAAGGCGCATGGCTCAGTGGTTAGAGCGTCGGGCTCACGATCATGAGGTAGTGAGTTCGATTCTTGTACCAAGCTGTGCGTTGCATTCTTGAGCAAGACACTTTATTTCACGTTGCACCAGTTCATTCAGCTGTAGAAATGTATTGCAACGTCAATGGTGCCAAGCTGTATCAGTTTTTGCTTTTCCTTAGGATAAAATCAGTGGCTTAGAGAGGGGAGGCTGGTATGCATGGGCGACTGCTGGTCTTCCATAAACAACCTTTCCCGGGCTGGTGTCTCGGAAAGGAACTTCTTTGGTGCAATCCCATACTTATTCGTGACCGAAGGGTGTCTTTACCCTTTTTAAGTATTTACAT
>NW_021823741.1:0-2500 GCF_006345805.1 Octopus sinensis | reverse complement strand
TGTGTGTGTGTATCTATGTGTATCTCTCGCTGTCTCTCTCTCTCTATATATATATATACACACACAGACCCATATACACACATATGAATTTGTTAAGCATGCATAATTACCTTTATATGTGTGTTATATATACGTGTGTATGTGTCTATTTGTGTATGCATGCAAATATAATAAAATTCTGCAGATACGCACAGTCATATATATACGCATAAATACTTATACACGCACACACATACATATATATTACGTGTATGGTTACAGCCTAATGGTTGAAACGTATAAAAATATATATATATTAATATATATATATATAATAATATATATATATATATGTATGTATGTATGTATGCATGTATGTTGTATGTTGTATGTATGTATGTATGTATGTATGTATTATTATTTATCTATATATACTCACACACACATATATGTATGCATATAAAGGAATGATAAATACGCATTTTATATCATTATATATATATATATACATATACACATATATGCACACACACATACAGAAGGTTAGATTAATGCATAGCTACACGCACATATGCACACAAAATCTATATTTGTATATATGTATATATATGTGTTTGTAATGCATTAGAAAATACACGCACATTTTTATGTTCTTGTCAATGTTTGGTACTTTGGGAGAGAATTTGATATATAAAAGCTTTCAAAAATGCCAGCAGTATTTTATATGAGGGTCATATGAACTTATCATCGAGATGTCCTGCGATACAAATGGTGGTTAAGGTGTGAGCAGACGTTCATATTTATTGTAACTATGTGATATTGTCTTTTATTATAATGGTTTTTATTGCAGCCCATTAAAAAAGTTATTCTGGTGATTAGTAGAAAGGGGAAAGAACAGGGCGGACAAAATAATTTTATGAATATTTTCGAGGAGAGTTGTTTCTTGACGTTGTTGAAAGATTTTTTATGCATTTCGATAGTTTTAATGATATCATGGCAAGGCGCCATTTTAACATCATGCGTACGTACACACATACGAGCGCGCGCACACACACATACATGCACGCACACGCACACACACATATAAACGCTCACATATACACATTGGTACAAACTCACACACATAGATATACATATATCCCTCTATGTATGCACATACATATATGCATATATACATATACTCATATAATCTCATACAAACGGATGTATACAAGACGTTCATTCATGCATAAATTCATGGACAAACACGCACAACATTCCTAACTTATACATACATATATACATACATACATACATACAAACATACATACAAACATACATACATACATACATACTACATACATACATAAATACATACATAACATACATAAATACATACATACATACATACATACATAAATACATACATACATACATACATGCATACATACATACCTACGCTGAGCACATGCATACACATCCATAAAACGCACTAAAAATATGTCCGCGCTTAAACGAACACAGACGTACTCAGGCACACATGCATCAAATTAAAAGCATACATTCTCTGAGAAATACACACATGCGCACACATACACTTATGCATGTTATAATAATATAATAATATATATATATATTTATATTATATATATATATATATATGTAGATAGTATATATATAGATGTACCTACATACATACATATTTATAGATATATGGACACACACACACCATACACACGCGCACACACACACATACACACACACATATGTATATATACAATCATATACACAAATATATACCTCAATACACTCGCTCATACGTATAAATATTTAAATAACTGATTAAGCCTTCTCGATTCACATGTACAGAGTCATGAAAACATAAGCCGAGATTTGGTGTGTCGTGACAGAGTACGATATACATATGCATACGAAACACGTACATAAATACGCATCACGCACTACGGACGCACGTGCACACACATACAGGCATATAGATATGTGTGTGTATATATATATACATGCATATATGCATACACACACACATATAACACAAGCACATGTATAATGCACAAGCATGCATATGGGAATATATTCACATATACTACATGTGTATTACACATGCATGGATATATACATATACATGTGTGTATTCATGCATGTGTGTGTGTGCGTGTAAGTGGTATATATATATATATATAATATATATATATATATATATATATAATACACACACACACATATATACGCATTGCCGTCTATTCAATACGTATATACCACGGTCGCGAGCTGGTATGTGAAAGTATTTATACATATCTATATATATATAAACACATAAAAGCATATAGACAAGCATATACAAATACAAAAACATGCATAATGCACGCGTACGCAACGCACGCATAATCTGTCTGTCTTCCTCTCACTTTCACACACACACACACACACACACACGCACACATTTATATATATGTACATAGATACACATTGACAAATCTGAACATTCAAACGTGTGCACACAACATAAAATACGGATCATATG
>NW_021823740.1:17500-20958 GCF_006345805.1 Octopus sinensis | reverse complement strand
TCTTAACTTCTTTATTTTGTTGTTGATGTAGTTGTTGATGTTGTTGTTGTTTCACCCCCAGGTCAGGCTTAATGGAACAGCCATTTAATCAGAACTGTCGCGACTGCTGTTGTTTAGCCCCAGGTCAGTCCTAATTGAACAGATATATGATCAAAGACTGGTTGTTTGTTATTTTTTGTGTGTTTAACCCCAGGTTAGGCCTTATGGAACGGGCATATGATCAAAGGTGTTGTTGCTGTTTAACCCAGGGTCAAAGCTTGATTAGAGCCGGCATATGATAAAAGTGTTGTGCTGTTTATTTAGCCTGCAGTCAATTCTAATTCAGCAGACATATGATAAAAAGCGCCCCAACCATGATCATCCCATCTTATATTGCAAGCAGAATGCCTCAGGGTCAACTATATCCCATATGTTGCTTTTTTCTTTTATCATTTTAAGGGGGTAAAATGTGTGAGTTGTGGGAGATTTGGCTGCTATTTCTAGCATAGACAATACACGCTCTTGTTTTGTTAGGAATTATAAAGACAAACGGAATTGATGGAGCAGGCATATTGTTAAAGACGTTCCATCCGTGTCTGCCCACAGGCAAAGGCGGCGAGCCGGCAGAGTCGTTAGCACGCCGGACAAAATGCTTAGCGGCATTTCATCCGTCTTTACGTTGTGGAGGCGCGTGGCTTAGTGGTTAGTGGTTAGGGTATTGCACTCATGATCATGAGATTGTGCTCTCGATTTCTGGACCGGACGACGCGTTGTTGTTGAGAAAAACACTTCATTTCACGTTTCTCCTGTCCACTCAGCCGGCAAAAATGAGTAATCTTGCGACAGTCCGGTGTCCTACCGGCGAAATTTTTTTCCCACGCGAGTTCCGGATCCCAGTAATGAACTCATTTGCATACAGCCAATCAGAGCAGGGCCACCTTTATCCTTTCTTCCTTTCTAGTCAGCACCGTGCATTCTTTACTCTTTCCCTCTCTACTGGCAGACAGCAACTCTCCGTCTAGGTTAATGTTTGTTTCTTTTTGTCACTGAGCGATGAGATAGCTGTGAGGTGTGCTAAAAATAACAGCTAAATAAGATGTTTTGGATAAATCTTTTAAATTAAAGTTTAGTTGCCAGCATCTTGCTCAGAGATTTAAAACTGTTTTTCTCTTTTAAATTAACATAAACATTTGTTTACATGAAGGAAAATTACCGGAGAACTTTCATCTAATTCTTCTAAATCCTTCTGTTAAGAATTGTAATGTGTTTATCGCATTTGCATTAAACACAGGTGGTTGTAAGGTGTGCTAAAATTATAGCTAAATAAGATTTATTTACATGAAATAAAATTACCGGAGACATAACACGTTGTTTGCAAATATTCTCTTTAACTCAAAGCTCAAAGCCCGAAATTTATTTTTGGGGTGGACCAGTCGGTTAGATCGGCCCATTACGCAACTGGTATTTAAATTTATCGATCCCGAAAGGATGAAAAGCAAAGTCGACCTCGGTGGAGTGCTATTTTCAGAATTCTGACAACAGTGTCAGGAGTGGCTGTGTGGTAAGTAGCTTGCTAACCAACCACATGGTTCCGGGTTCAGTCCCACTGCGTGGCATCTTGGGCAAGTGTCTTCTGCTATAGCCCCGGGCCGACCAATGCCTTGTGGGTGGATTTGGTAGACGGAAACTGAAAGAAGCCTGTCATATATATGTATATATATATGTATGTGCGTGTATGTGTGTGTGTGTGTGTGTCTGTGTTTGTCCCCCAAGCATTGCTTGACAACCGATGCTGGTGTAGTTTATGTTCCCGTCACTTAGCGGTTCGGCAAAAGAGACCGATAGAATAAGTACTGGGCTTACAAAGAATAAGTCCCGGGGTCGATTTGCTCGACTAAAGGCGGTGCTCCAGCATGGCCGCAGTCAATTGACTGAAACAAGTAAAAGAGTAAAGAGAGAGTGTATTTATAAAACATTCAAGCAGCTTCTGTACTTTCATATTCGTCCAAACCATTATCTTTGGTTGCTATGGTAATTCAAACCTACCGCCGAAAAGCGCATGCGTCCAGTATCAATGATATTGGCATCTGAATGAGAGCACAATACAAGAGTCGCATGGTAATCGGAGCTCACTATTTTGAATGCCAACATTTGTTAACTTGACAAGGTGAAGGTGAGCTCTGATTGGCTGCATGCAAATGAGTACTTTACTGGGGTCCGGAACTATCGTGAGGAAAAAAAATTTCGCGTCCTGTCCAGAGAAAGTTACTTTTTTTCCCCTTTTACCCGCAGGCACTTAAAATCACATTATGCAGGGTGTCCTTCCCCTCTTTCAGAACGGTAGAATATATAATGTAAGGGAGATAGAGCTGCTCTTTTATAGTGTTTCAAGCAACTTCGAAGAGCCTATTGTGTTGGTTCTTGTCCTTCCTTTCATCTAGATAATATCCTTTCTAACTGAGGCACAAGGCCTAAAATTTGCGGGGAGGGGATAGTCGATTACATCAGCCTCAGTGTTTCACTGGTACTTAATTTATCGACCCCAAAAGGATAAAAGGCAAAGTTGACTTCGGCGGAATTTGAACTCAGAACGTAGCGACGGGCGAAATACCGCTAAGTATTTCGTCCAGCGCGCGAATGATTCTGTCAGCTCGCAGCCTTTTTGATCTTGATAATATCGAGTGCATATATTTATATATCACTAGCATTAAAGACCCGTCGTTGCTGGGTCATAGTGCTAGTGCATGTATATATGTGTATATATATGTGTACATATTACATGTACATCTATATGTATACATCTACACATAAAATACAAAATACAAAGTTATATCTTGATACCGCTAGTGATAACAATACTCAAAATATATAACAGACTGGAATTGTTAGCTCGTCTCTTGTAATTTCGATCAATTGTATATTGTCCTCCCTCTTGTATAGAAGTGTGGCTACAATCCAGCCTACCTCTACTTCTGAAAGGGGGGGGGGGCATTTAAAATTCTTTTTGGGGACGTCCGACGTCCCAGATATAAAGCTAAAGATAAAATATTTCCACTTTGCAAGTTCGAGTCGAGTACTCCCTTGCACGCTCCGTTGACTCGAACCTTGCTTCTATTGTGGCGAATTTACCGCCTCTGATTAGATATCTTTCATAGTCGCACCAAGACACTTTTCGAAGGTGCTTTCCTCCATGTGTTCAAATCTTTTTTCTCTACATTGTATACTTTATAGACAAAGTCTTTTCTTTAATTTAAATTTTTATTATCCATCTGGACTATTCCATTTCTGCACGCTAATTTTATTTTTAATTTATTCCCATTCATGTGAAACCACTTATTCAAGTTCAAGTCATTGATGCGATTATATACCAATTGCTATTTTTACTTTTGTTATGTTACGATTATATTATACTTTAGTTTGATTTTAATTATTACTTACTACATATAATTCAATTGTTATTATTTTTATTGTTAAAGTGA
>NW_021823740.1:7500-12500 GCF_006345805.1 Octopus sinensis | reverse complement strand
CGAATGAGAAGGGGAGATAATCTCAAAGAATCAAGAATTCTCATGAATAAATATGACAGTAAAAAAAAAACATTTTCTTTTGGTCTGGGGGCAAGTGACAGCTGAGAACGTGTGTTTCTGCATCAGTAGGCTTTATCAGTACTACATGAATAAGTCAAATGGAGACAAAAATCTGTTTTAAGGGCAAATGAAAAGTATTATTTAGAAAATTTCGGTTGGAAACTGCGATACAAAATTTTGTGAAAATTTTCATGTGGCAAACTGTTTAGATCACAGGATGAAACAATCTAAATCAGACACTACTGATTTGTTTTTGGTACAAATGTTTATCGAATTTGAATTTAACTTTTTAATCTGTGTCCACAGATTGGCCTACATACAAACGTGGACAAAACGAAATACATGATTTGCAACCAAGAAGATAGCTACCTATTACCAATGAATGGGTACGAGTTGAGAAAAGTAAATTTATGTTTAGGCTCGTAAGGAGGACATTAAAATTCTCATTGCTAAAACACGGTTAGTTCTGTCAATGACATACCATTTGGAAATCATATCTAAACCGTTTTAAATTATTTACTTTCGGGCAACACTAGAAACAGTGCTCTAATACAGCTGCACTACACGGATTCTGACGAAGACACTGGAAAGAAAACTAGATGTAACATACATAAGACTTCTGCAGGCTGCATTTAACATTAAATGACGGCCCCGTGCTATTCATCAGATCTCCATTTACATTGATCTTTGGCAACGGATTGCGGTTCTCTCCGAGTGTAGCAATCAACCAGAACTTCTTATTTTCCGTACTCACTACGTTGCTTCATACGCAGTCTCTGAGGACTACTTCTGTTTATTAGGGTCGGTCCCATGTAGCCTTTCGTTGGCGTTTCAGTAGCAATGTAGAAAACTGATAGTGTAGAACTGCTAACCCTATGCTTGCCACGCTTCTGTTTTCTGAACTGGGCTTGGAACCTTCTATGGGGGAGTTAATAAGCATATAAAAATTTTATTACTTTTCCAAAGGATAAAATGAGTAGTTGAGCAGCGACTGGACTTTCTTCATTGCTTTATTGACTTTATACTTAGAAAAAGATTTACAAAATCCAAGATAAAATTTCATAGTCATGTAACATAGGCCTTATATTAATATCTTGGTAAAACTGTTTTTTTTGTTATTTACCTACTCTAGAAAGCTTCATCCGTGCCCTAAAATAACGGAACACGGTAAAACCTTGAAAAATGTACCTTCCTTCAAATATTTTGGCAGCATGTTGAACCGGAATACATATTTTGATAACAAAACTGCAAATATAATTCCATAGCTATGGGTATGTTTTGGAAAATTACATTCTTTATTATAGCTTCAATGGTATATCAAAACTGAGACTAAAACACCTATTTTCAAAATACACATTTTGTCTGTTTTGTTGACTAGTTCTACAGTATAGACGATAATATCCAAAGCATATTAATCAGTTGAGTTGTTTCCATCAAAAGTGTCTTGCAGAAATTGTGAGTGATGTCTTGCAGACAGACACTGTTGAAAGCATAAAATCTTTGTTGCAACGGAGTAGACCGAGATGGGCAGGCTATACAAGTCCTATGGAACAGCGAATTCCAAAACTCTGTGGAGAAGTTTGTACTGGAAGAAATATCCTCGTACAATCTAAAGTTAAGATTCAAAGAACAAAGAAATACAAACGAGAAAAATATCGCATTCATGTAGAATGTAGGAAAAAATTGTAATTTGTATGGCATCATAGAAAAAAAGGATTTATGCGTCCATGTACGTTGAAGAGAATCATGTTAAACACACAACATACAAACAGGACATAAGGAAAGGAAATTCCATAGATAGCAATCATTCCTTCAAATGTTCAATTGAATATGTCTTTCTGGAGATGGTTTTATAAACTATATAAAAATAACGAGTTAAGTCAATAGATAATTACCTGCTGTATTGCAAATTATATATATATATATATATATATATAATATATATATATATATATATATATATAATATATATATATATATATATTCAAAATAAGCAACAAGAATGACTCCGGTAATTTGGTACGATCGTTTCGTACTACATCATTTTATTAAATGTTGTAAGTATTACAACAGATTTAAGATGCTGAGTACTCATCAGCCAACTATAGAGGTTTTCCATTAATACAAACATTTTCAAATCAAATGGCAACATTACAGAGAAGGTAGATATATAGACAAAGATGTGGATTTAAATGTTAAGAACATATGAGGTAGTAGATTATAATCACCCCACGGATTTTTATGGATAACACCATTCAAAATTCTGGTGCATCTAAATTAAGTACCATATTCATTTGAATCAAAATTTTTGCTGAACTTATATATATTCACACCGGAGTAAGCACATAAATGTGAAACAAGGTGGAAAAAAGAGTACTCGAATACCAGAGGTAGAGTAATATGTTTTATTTAAAAGCAGCAGAAATATAGCAAAAGGTGTTACTCAGAGTTTTCACGTTGCTGTTCGTCAGACAGTTTTTTTTTAACAAAACTGTCCGACGAACGGGAACGTGAAACTCTGAGTAACAGCTTTTTATATTTCTGCTGCTTTTAAATAAAGTATATATATTCATATATATATATATATATATATATATATATATATATATATAATATATTTTCAAACTGGAAACATCGCCCGAATACTTGCAATAGGCTGGACTCCACTAAAGGAATCCAAGTAGTCAAACACAGTCAAGTGATAGCTTAAGAACGTCATGGTGGGATTTGAACTCAGAACGCAAAAGCCGGAATAGCAACTGTAAGGAATCCGGTAGATGTTCTGGCAGTGCCACAAAACTACAAGGAATTCGGTAGACATTCTTGCAAACTCGATTTGTTTATCGACTCCATAAGGAAGAAAGGTCAAATTTACCTTGGTAACGTTTGAACTTAGAACGCCGAGTGTCTAAACAAATTTCGCTTTAGCACCTCTCGGCTAATTCGCTCTTCCAAGACTAAGGTATGATCTTAGGAGATTTAGGGACATTTGCTACTGATCAGTGAGTGCTGTTTATTGATGGGTGTGGAGGCGCAATGGCCCAGTGGTTAGGGCAGCGGACTCGCGGTTTCGATTCCCAGACCGGGCATTGTGAGTGTTTATTGAGCGAAAACACCTAAAGCTTCACAAGGCTCCTGCAGGGGGTGGTGGTGAACCCTGCTGTACTCTTTCACCACAACTTTCTTTCACTCTTTCTTCCTGTTTCTGTTGTACCTGTATTTCAAAGGGCCGGCCTTGTCACTCTCTGTGTCACGCTGAATATCCTCGAGAACTACGTTAAGGGTGCACGTGTCTGTGGAGTGCTCAGCCACTTGCACGTTAATTCCACGAGCAAGCTGTTCCGTTGATCGTATCAGCTGGGACCCTCATCGTCGTAACCGACGGAGTGCTCCTACTACTTATTGATGGGTAACCATCTGTTGGATGTTGTGTGAAATATTTGTGTAGAAGAAACAGTAAGGCCCAGGAATGTGAACAACATCGTATGGCTGTTGTACTTTGATGAGGGGGCAGCAACTAATGAAGGTTGAAACTTCCCAAAGGTCTTAAAGAAGAATTCGTGTATTTGTGATATCGTTTAGTGATATTATTGCATACGGAAGTGTCTTGAGAGAAACTTGGCATGACGTACAAAGTACAATGAGGAAAATGATTTTTTTTTTTTTTTTTGTACTTGTTTCAGTCATTTGACTGCGGCCATGCTGGAGCAGCGCCTTTAGTCGAGCAAATCGACCCCGGGACTTATTCTTTTGTAAGCCCAGTACTTATTCTATCGGTCTCTTTTGCCGAACCGCTAGAACTTTTTTTCAAAACTTGTTTTCCAAACTCCTCCTCATAGCGGTTTAGGTAAAATAAATGAAAGTAAATAGAAAGTTTAGATAGAGATTGAAAGAGAAAAAGAGAGGGGAAAACCGAAAGATAAGAAACAGAGAAAGACACACACACACACACATACACACACACACACACACACACACACAAACACACGCACACACGCACACACACACACACAAACATACACGCACACACGCACGCACACACACACACACACACACACGTATATATATATATATACCTACATACATACAACAACATACTACATACACAACCACACACATACATACATACACACACACACGCACGCACGCACACACACACACACACACACACACAAACATACACGCACAAACACACACACAAACACACGCACACACGCACACACACACAAACATACACGCACACACGCACGCACACACACACACACACACACCATATATATATATATATACCTACATACATACATACACACATACATACATACACACATACATACATACACACACGCACGCACGCACAACACACACACACACACACACACACAGATGAGGTATTGCTAAATTAAAGAGCTATTTAAACTAATAAACAAAGTTTCGCTTGATTTTCCGTTGTAGCTTTATTATTTTAAAATTGTTTGTGTTGGATGGTGCGACTGCGTGTTGCAGATTTATGATTTAGAAAAATTATACAAAAGGCAGTATAAGTGTATATATATATATTAGATATATTTAAGCAATGCATTATTCGAAACGAAATTTCAATAAATATAGCAATAAATAAGTAAATAGATAAATTTGAAACGTAAATTGTGTGAAAATTTGATAGAAGTCGTCAAACTAAGAACCTTTATTATGAGTCATTGAATGGATACAACACAATTCATTTAAAACGATGTCTTTTTTATGGCTGCTTTTATAATAACGTGTGCTTAGCTTGCGGTAAATATATCGAACCCATCATTTCATGTGAATAGATGCATGAGCATTCGTATGTGTGTGTACGTGTATTTGCGTATGCAAGAGAAAGAGAAAGATGAATGGAGAAAGAGAGGAAGAGAGACAGCAAAACAACGAGAGAAAGAGAGAGAGAGAGAGATAGAGAG
>NW_021823740.1:0-2500 GCF_006345805.1 Octopus sinensis | reverse complement strand
ATGGGTATCTTCAGCCAGTGATGAGGTCTCTGAACTGACTAAAATGCATATTATATTAAATTATGTTACATTGTGTTATATTAAAAACAGCATGCCTTAATGACATTTTGTCCGTCTTTACGTTCCGAGTTCAAATTCTGCTCAGGTCGACTTTGCATTTCAAACCTTCGTGGTCGATAAAATAAGTACTGGAGACGACGTAATCGACTTCGCCACCCCAACAAAATCTGTTGTACATGTGCAAATATTTGAAAACAATAGTGGTGTGTATTATATATAATATATATGTGTATATAATAATAATATAATATAATATATATATATATATATATATATATATATGCTTGCATATACAAGTATATATAAATGTATGTATATACATTTATAAATATATATAAAAATAATATTAATACATATATATATATATATATGTGTGTGTGTGTGTGTGTGTTTGTATATATATATATTTATATATATATATATATGTTTGTATATATATATATATATATATATATATATATAATATATATCTGTGTGTGTGTGTGTGTGAGTGTTTGTATATATAGATATATATATATATATATATATATTTTGTATATATATCTATATATATATATAATATATGTTGTTATATATATATATATATATATATATATGTTTGTATATATATATATATATATATATATATATATGTTTGGATATATATATATATATATATATATATATATATGTTTGTATATATATATATATATTATATATAGATATATATGTTTATATATATATATATATATATATGTATATATATAAAATCTCCAAAATCGCGAAAAGAAAAGCACAAGAAAAACCAATAACGCGAGGACGTGGTACATGCAAATGCATTTATATATATGTCATGTTTTGTATTAAAAAATAATCAACCGATGTTGGTCAATTTGTTTGTTGATCAAAAGTTTTCTTTTCTGCTTATTTGAGTGTGATTCTTGCTAAACTTTTGTTTATTATTTTGTTACCGGGACCCAGTGAGCATAGTGTGCTTATATACCCATGCCCAGGGATAGCATAGGTAAATGCTACCGATAGTAAGAACGAATACTATTATCCTTTAGACGGTTATTCCAACCGCTAACTCTGCCTAACTTATATATATATATATATATATATATATATATGTATGTTTCAGTCATTTTGACTGCGGCCATGCTGGAGCACCATATATGCATATATGTATACAGGGTGTCCCCAAAAAATGTATACACACCTTAAATAATTGTAAATTTGAGGTTTATTATAATTCGAATAATTTTCAACATGTAAAAGAATTTACAAATATCATTCTATTGTCTTGTTATCGCATGTTCTCAAACTGATGTCCGTTCTGCTCCAGACACTGCTGACAATGCAAAGCGATGGAATGGCACACATCATGGAACAATTCCCTTGGATATTTGTACATTCATGTTCAATGGTTGCCCTCAATTGAACGACTGTTGCAGGTTTTGTGCGTAGACTTTGTCCTTTAGGTATCCCCATAAAAGAAGTCTAGTGGTGTGAGGTCTGGTGAACGTGGAGGGTATTCGACAAAACCTCTCCGTCCCAATCCACCTGTTTGGCAAGATCCCATCAAGAAAGGATCTAACATCGCGATGGTAGTATGGGGTGCCCTATCTTGCTGGAAATAAAACTCATCCTGTTCAAAGTCCTCTCTAATGCTTGGCATGACAGACTGTGCAGCAAGTTCAAGTAAACGGACCAGTCACAGTAGCGTCAAAAAGAAAGGTCCAATCCAATTAATCCTCGTGAAGATAAGCCACACCACACTGTAATTCCTGGTAAATTAACAGGTGGTCGACCATAACATGTGGATTCTCAGGTCCCAGTAGGTGCAATTGTGTCTGTTAATCGAACCATTTAATTGAATGTGGCCTCATCACTCCACACAATCTTTGTTGTGAAAGTGTGCATCTTCGTTACATCGTTCCAAGTACCACTCGCAATACTGTACTCTTCGGTCTGGATCATCGTCATTAAGAGCATGGACTAATCTTGGAATGTAACTTCTCCATTGACAACGTTTCATGATGCGATGGACAGATGGTTTTGAAATGCCTACCTCACGACTAGCTTGCCGCAAAGACTTTTTTGGACTTCATGAAAAGTTTCCAGTAATCTTTCTTCTTTTGTGGGGCTTGTCGATGTACGTGGTCTTCCGGAATGCTTCTTATGGACGTCCTGAACAGTTCCATCAGCTTCAAACTTATCTCTAATTCGAGTGATGGTAGCTGGTGTTGGTGGTTCTTTGTTAAAGTCCCTCCTAAATTGTCTTTGCACTTCTACTGCGTTTTCATACTTCCAGTAGCATTTTAGAATAAATTTCCTTTCTTCAAAGTCAAGTCTGGCTGCCATCACTCGGTTCGATGGGTCCAGTCTATAAAGAAAGAATAAATAATTGAGTTATCAGCTGCTAAAATGTGTATACATTTTTTTGGGACACCCTGTATTT
>NW_021823739.1:12500-20000 GCF_006345805.1 Octopus sinensis | reverse complement strand
CGGCAAAAGCGACCAATAGATTAATTACTAGGCTTACAAAGAATAGGTCCTGGGGTCGAGTTGCTCGACTAAAGGTGGTGCACCAGCATGGCCGCAATCAAATGACTGAAACAAGTAAAAGAATAAAAGAATATATGTAGACCCCCTTTGGTCATGGGATTGCATTTAGAAAGTTACTCACCAAGGCACAAAATCTCTCGTGGAAGCGTCATCCAACCAAAATGCAAATATATGGGAAACTACCACCTGTGTCATTTCTTGTGAAAGGTAGGAGAGACCAGTTTGCTGGACATTGTTGTAGAGCTGAAAACGAGGCAATTTCTACTCTTCTCCCCTGGAAGCCATCTACTTGCAATACCAGAGGGCGCACACTCTCCTACCCTGATGTAATCTCCAGGGATACAGGCATCCAGCAACAGGACCTCCGTAATGCCATGATGGACCGTGAAGTCTGGCGTAGCATGGTAAATTCCATTGTCTCGACCACAGTCGAACAATGATGATGATGACAAGTCTGAGCAAGGTTGTTTATGATAGACCAGCAGTTAGTTACCAATGCATGCCAGCCTTCTCTCTACATGCCATCAATGGTATCCAAGCCAAAGACCAACACAGCTTGGCACCTGTGCCTTTGCGGATCTTTTCTGTTTGAACGGCAGTTTTTTAAAATAATTTCCACGTAACTAAAAAATTTAAAACTTCGTATACTGCTAGAATGTGTTTATAAAACATCTTTTTCTCTTGGCTTTATTGAGAAAATTCTATAGTTTGTAAGATATTTGTTGTTTTTTTTTCTTCAATTTTTGCAACTTCAACCAATCAATGACGTCTATTGAGGTGAAAACATTCAGTGCCGTATGAATATGTCCCTCGTTTAAGAAACAGATTGGGTTTATTTACATTTGTGAAGAAAAAAAGATACCCTTCCCCCCACCCCTAACCCTAAAACAGATTGAAATGCAATAGATCGATACTAGGGTCATAATTATGGGTGACAATTTCATATGACACTGCTAGAAAAAACTGCCGGTCAAACCAAAAAGATCCGCCTTTGCTGCACATTTCTACAGCTGAGGTAACTGGAACAATGTGAAATAAAGTGTCTTGCTCTTTTATTCTTTTACTTGTTTCATTTGACTGTGGCCATGCTGGAGCACCGCCTTTAGTTGAGCAAATCGACCCTAGGACTTATTCTTTGTAAGCCTAGTACTTAGTCTATTGGTCTATTTTGCCGAACCGCTAAGTTACGGGGACATAAACTCACTAGCATTGGTTGTCAAGCAATGTTGGGGGGAACAAACACAGACACACAAACATACACACACATATGACAGGCTTCTTTTCAGTTTCCGTCTACCAAATCCACTTACAAGGCTTTGGTCAGCCAGAAGCTATAGTAGAAGACACTTGCCCAAGGCGCCACGCAGTGGGACTGAACCCAAAACCATGTGGTTGGTAAACAAGCTACTTACCACACAGCCACTCCTGCGCCTGCTCTGGAAATCAAACTTACTATCTCATGATTGTGAGCCTGGCGTTCTAACCACTAAGTCATGCGCCTTGAAGGCACGTGGCTTAGTGGTTCGGGTATTTGGCTCACAATACTAAGGTCGTGGGTTCAGTTCCCATTGACGTGTGTCCTTGAGCAAGATACTTTATTTCATTTTGCTCCAGTCCACTCAGATGGCAAAAATGAGTAGTAGCTGTATTTCAAATGACCAGCCTTGTCACACTTTGTGTCACACTGAATCTCTCTGAGAACTACGTTAAGGGTACACATGTCCGTGGAGTCCTCAGCCACCTGCATATTAATTTCAAGAGCAGGTCATTTTTGTAATCGGATCAACTGAAACACTTGTTGTCATAACTGATGCAGTGCCATATGTATATATATATATCATCATCATTGTTTAATGTCTGCTTTCCATGCTAGCATGGGTTGGATGATTTGATTGAGGACTGGCGAACCAGATGGCTGCACCAGGCTCCAATCTGATCTGGCAGAGTTTCTACAGCTGGATGCCCTTCCTAACGCCAACCACTCCGTGAGTGTAGTGGGTGCTTTTAGTGGGTGCCACCGGCACGAGGGCCAGTCTGGCAGTACTGGCAACGGCCACGCTCGAAAATGGTGTTTTTTACACGCCACCTGCACAGGAGTCAGTCCAGCAACACTGGCAATGACCTCGCTTGAATGTTTGTTTATGTGCCGCCGGCCTAAGTGCCAGTAAGGCGACGCTGATAACGATCACACTCAAATGGGGCTCTTTACGTGCCAGACAGCTGCTCTGGCAGTGACCCCACTCGGATGGAGCTGTTAGCGCCCCACTGGCACGGGTGCAAGTCATCGAATTTGGTTCAATTTCGATTTCACTTGCTCCAACAGGTCTTCGCAAGCAGAGTTTTGTGTCCAGTGAAGGGAGGTTGGCATGGGTGCTAGTCGACGAATTTGGTTTGATTTCAAGGGAGCACTCTGCTGGTTACGTCAATGAGGGTCCCAGCTGATATGATCAATGGAACAGCTTTACTCATTTATTTATTTACTTGTTTCAGTCATCTGGAGCACTGCCTTTAGTCGAGCAAATCAACTTATTCTTTGTAAGCCTAGTACTTATTCTATCGGTCTCTTTTGCTGAACCACTAAGTTACGGAGACGTAAACACACCAGCATCGGTTGTGAGGCGATGTTGGGAGGACAAACTCAACAGGCAAACATACACACACATATATATATATACATATATACGACAGGCTTCTTTCAGTTTCCATCTACCAAATCCACTCACAAGGCTTTGGTCGGCCCGAGGCTATAGTGGAAGACACTTGCCCAATGTGCCACACAGTGGGACTGAACCCAGAACCATGTGGTTGGTAAGCAAGCTACTTACCACACAGCCACTCCTATGCCTATGCTCATGAAATTAACATGCAAGTGGCTGAGTACTCCACAGACACGTGTACCCTCAATGTAGTTCTTAGGGAGATTCAGCATGACACAAAAGGTGACAAGACCGGCCCTTTGAAATACAAGTACTACTCATTTTTGCCAACTGAGTGGACTGGAGCAACGTGAAATGAAGTGTCTGGCTCAAGGACACAATGCATCACCGAGAATTGAACTCACGAACCGAATGCCCTAACCACTAAGCCAAGAGCCTCCAATGCTTTCAACACTTGGTACAAGGTCTGAAATTTTGTGGAGGTCACTTGTTGATTACATTGACCACAGAGGTCAATGAGTACTTCTGTTGTTGACCATGAGAGAATTGAAAGTAAAGTTGACCTGAGCAGAATTTGAACTCAGAACCTAAAGAATGTCACTAAGCATTATGTTTGGTTTGGTAACAGTTCTGCCAACCTGTGGCTGTTGGTGTAATAAAATGAGAGCAGGTGGGGGGTGGGGTGGGATTAAAGGAATTAAAAGTAATGAAGTGAAGAAAGAGAAGTGAAAGGTGAGTTAGATAGGGAGAGAGGGAGAGAGGGAGAGAGAATGAGAGAGAGGGAGAGAGAGAGAGAAAGAGAATCAGAGATAGAGGGAAGAGAGAGAGAAGGAGAGAGAGCGAGAGAGAGAGAGAGAGAGAGAGAGAGAAGGCGAGAGAGAAGGCGAGAGAGAAGGAGAGAGAGCGAGAGAGAGAGAAGGAGAGATGGAGAAGAGAAAAGGAAAAAGAAAGAGAAAGGCAAAGAGAGAGTGAGAAAGAAAGAGGAAGACAAAATGGTTTAAAAGAAAGAGGGAATAAGAGAGGGTGAGAGGAGAAGAGATGAGAAGGAAAGAAAGGTAAGGAAGTAAGAAGAGAGAGGGAAAGAGAGGGAGATAGAGAAGTGAGGGGAGAGTGGAATAAAAAAGGGAAAAAGGCAAAAAGTAAAGAGAGAGGGAGACAAAGAAGGAAGTAAGACAAAAAAAGAAAAAGAAAAAGAAGAGAGGCAACGAAGTAAAGAAGTGAGTGAAAAAGAAGAGAAGGGAGACAGAAAAGGTTAGTGAGAAAGAGAGAGAAAGAGAGGGAGGGAGGAGGAGATAGAGTTAATTAAAATATTTGCTTAAATGCTAACAATAAGATAAGTAGGATAAAGTCTGAAAGAGAGAGAGAGAGGGAGAGAGAGAGGAAGAGAGAAAGAGAGGAAGAGAGAGAAAGAGAGGGAGAGAGAGAGAAAGAGAGAGAGTGATGTATTTATATATATTTTAGATAGAGAGATAGACACACATACATACATGTATACAGAAAGACAGGCATATCTATCTATCTATCTATCTATCTTTATCTATCTATCTATCTATCTATATCTATCTATCTATCTATCTATCTATCTATCTATCTATCTATCTATCTATCTATCTATCTATCTATCTATCTATCTATCTATCTATATAGATAGATAGAGAGAGACAGAGACAGAGAGAGACAGACAGACAGATGGATGGATGATTGATAGACATACATGCAGCCAGACAGACAAGTAGAAGGCTTAATTGAGAGAAAGTGTTAGAAATTAGTTACAAATGAAGGAGAACTGAGACAATCAAAAGAATCGAATTGTTTAAAATAGAGCAAAATGGTCGTGAGGGTGAGGGGAGGAGGAGATGTAATGAGGTGAAGATCAAGGAACTCTATCTATCTATCTTTCTGTTTGTCTGTCTGTCTAACTGTCTATCCATCTATATCTATCTATCTATCTATCTATCTATCTATCTATCTATCTATCTATCTGTCTGTCTATCTATCTATCTATCTATCTATTTATCTATCTATCTATCTACCTATCTACTTACTTATCTATCTATCTATCTATCTTCTTCCTTTCTATCTATCTACCTATCTATCTATCTATCTATCTATCTATCTATCTATCTATCTATCTATCTATCTATCTTTCTGTTTGTCTGTCTAACTGTCTATCCATCTTGATAGATACAAAGATCTATCAATCTAGCTCATTAGAAAGACAGGTCTATTTATGTATCTTGATTGATTGATAGAAAGATAGATCTATCTATCCATCCATCCATATAGATAGATAGATAGATAGATAGATAGATAGATAGATAGATAGATAGATAGATGATAGATAGATATAGATCGACAGAGAGATAGATAGATAGATAGATGGGTGGAGAGGAGTAAGAAGAATTTTGAGACAATTAAAAGAATTGAGTTCTTTAAATTCAAGAGGGAGATAAGAAGTAAAAGAGGTGTAAGAAAATAGATAACAGAGAGAGAGAGAGAGAGATGAGAGTGGGATGAGAGAGAGAGGGAGAGATAAGAAGGGAACAGGAAACAGATGTAAGAGATAGAGAAATGTAGAGGGACAGAGGTGGACATAAAGAGAGAGAGAGAAAGAGAGAGGAAGAGAAAGGGTGAGAGAAAGAAGAACAGAGAATGAGAGATATAGAGAAAGATGGAGAAGGATATGTAGGGTTTTTAAGAGGGGAAGTGACAGATAGAGTGATGAAAGAGAGCGATGTATACAGAGAGAGGCAAAAGGAAAAGTGAAGAGAGATGGAGAGTAATGAGAGATATGAAGAGAGATAAAGAAAGAAGGTAAGAGATAGAGAGAGAAGGGGAGAGGGAGAGAGAGGAGAAAGAGAGACAAAAGAAGACAGAGATTAGAGAGAGAGAGGTGAGAAAGATATGAGAGATACAAGGAAAGACATGAGAGAGATGTGTTCGGAGATAAGAGTGGAATATGGAAAGAGATAAAGAGGAGAAAAAGATGAAAGGTAGAGAGAAAGAAAGAAAGAGATATAGAAATGGGGAAGAGGAAGATGAGAGAGAGACATGGAGAGACAGAGAGAGAGGGGGGAGGATGAAAGGGAGATTTATGTATAGAGAAGAGAAATAAAGAAAGAAAGAGAGATGGAAAATGGGAAAGGGGAAGATGCGAGAGAAACATGGAGAGAGAGAGAGAGAGAGAGACAGGAAAAGATGAAAGGTAGATTTATATATAGAGAGAGAGATGAGAGGGAGACAAAGAAATATAGAAAGAGGAAATATGTAGAGCGAAACATGTAAAGAGATAGAGAGAAAGGGAAATAAAGGGAAGAGAGAAATATGCTATGATAGACAGAGAGAAGAGAGAAGAGATAGACAAACAGAGAGAGAAGAGAGAAACATGTGAAGACATAGGGAGGCAGAGAAAGAGAGGAAAGGGAGAAAGACAGAGTGAGAAACAAGGGGGATAAAAGATGTAGAGCGAAACACGTATAGAGATTGAGAGAAAAGGAAAGAAAGGGAAGAGAAAAACATGTTATGATAGAGAGAGAGAGAGGAGAGATAAATATATAAAGATATAGGGAGGTAAAGAAAGAGAGGAAAGAGAAAAACGTATAAAGACATAGAGAGAAAGGGAAAGAGAGGAACGGGAGAAACATGTTGTGATAGAGAGAGTGAGAAAAGAGAGAAATATATAAAGATATACGGAGGTAGAGAAAGAGAGGAAAGGGAGAGACAGGTAGAGATATAGCGAAGTAGAGAAAGAGAGGAATGGGAGAAAGACAGAGTTGAACAACAAGGGGGATAAAAGATATTGGAGAAAGGGAAAGAAAGGAATAGAGAAAGATGTTATGATAAGAGAAAGA
Organism: Octopus sinensis; assembly: GCF_006345805.1. NCBI lineage: Eukaryota > Metazoa > Mollusca > Cephalopoda > Octopoda > Octopodidae > Octopus > Octopus sinensis. Next base: position 13,432 of record NW_021823739.1, on the reverse strand, counting down.
GAAATATAAAGATATACGGAGGTAAAGAAAGAGAGGAAAGAGAGAACGTATAAGACATAGAGAGAAAAGGAAAGAGAGGAACGGGAGAAACATGTTGTGATAGAGAGAGTGAGAAAAAGAGAGAATATATAAAGATATACGGAGGTAGAGAAAGAGAGGAAAGGGAGAGACAGGTAGAGACATAGCGAAGTAGAGAAAGAGAGGAATGGGAGAAAGACAGAGTGAACAACAAGGGGGATAAAAGATATTGAGAGAAAGGGAAAGAAAGGGAAGAGAGAAAGATGTTATGATAGAGAGAAAGAGAAATATAAAGATATACGGAGGTAAAGAAAGAGAGGAAAGAGAGAAACGTATAAAGACATAGAGAGAAAGGGAAAGAGAGGAAAGGGAGAAACATGTAAAGATACAGGGAGGCAGAGAAAGAGAGGAAAGGGAGAAAGACAGAGTGAAAAACAAGGGGGGGGGGGATAAAAAGATAGACGGAGAAAGAGACGGAGGGAGGGATGAGAAACGAACGCGAAGTGAAGGAGGGAGGGGGGCGCGGGCGACGGACGAGGTGGTAAGAGTTGCGTTGCGTTTGTGACGAGTGGAACTCTTCAGTATTAAGAAGCAGAATAAGTGTGTTGAGTGTGTGTCGAGAAGATGGCTGCGCCCAGTCTGAATCTGCTTCAGTTGCCTGATGCTCTCTTGTTACGGATTTTCACTTATTTACCAATCCCCGATGTCTACCAACTGTCCAAGAGCAGCCCCAAACTGCACTGTCTCTGCTATGATCAGTATGTAGTGAGGTGAGTCGGGTCCGGGGTCGGAGAGAAATCGGGGAGAAAGGGAGAAAAAAGTTTTGGGTTGTTATTTACATGTACAGATGTCTGTATGTCATGTTCCATCTGAATGTTATACATACGTGCGTGTGTGTGTGTATATATATATGT
>NW_021823739.1:0-7500 GCF_006345805.1 Octopus sinensis | reverse complement strand
TGTAGATCCCTTAGATTTTTATTTTACCCGCCTGGGCCTCCGTAGCCATTCTATGTACGCCGGGTGAAATGCGTAGCCGTATTTCGTCTGCCGTTGCGTTCTGAGTTCAAATTCCGCCGAGGTCGACTTTGCCTTTCATCCTTTAGGGGTCGATAAAATTAAGTACCAGTTACGCACTGGGTCGATGTAATCGACTTAATCCGTTTGTTTGTCCCCTCTATGTTTAGCCCCTTGTGGGTAATAAAGAAACATATATATATATATATATATTGGCCTGCTCGCTTAGCCAGCGGGGTGGCGTCGTTTGAAGGCTAAAACAATGTGAAGCGCATTGTGACCAGCGATGTGTAGTAACATCTGATAGCCTGGTCGGTCACGGTAATATATATATATATAGTGGGTTACCTTCATAATCCCTATCTTACTTTGTACTATATATATATACACACATATATACATACATTATGATATTTCTATAATTAAATTTTATAAGGAAATTGTATTTTCAAAAAAGGAAAAAAAATAATTGTGTGTTGCAGAAATCTAATTTATTGTACATAAATGTTAATCTTATACGGACCCCGGTTGGGAACTGCTGGTCTGTGTGGTTGCTGAAATTGCTAGAAACAACAGCCACATTTTTAACTTAAAATCTTTGCACTTGTCTTTAAGAAAAATTTTTTTAAATACCCCGAGAATGACAATGCATTGTTTGTATAAAAGATGGGATGGTCCTGGCCGGATCGTGTTTTATTCATAGATTATATTTTCTGGCATAGTATTGCGTGGACTACTACATCGACTTTGTCCTGCCTCGATTAATTCGGTTAATGTGTGCTACGAGGGAGACTTGGCTGTTGTTTCTAGCAAAACTTACGATCAAAAGTGTTCCCGTTGTGGCTGTCCTGTTTAGTCACAGTGTACCGAGGACTACGTTCTCTAATGTCCCCCTTCTTTTTCCAGACACTTAAGGTGTGAAACGAAGGCGATTTGGCTGTTGTTTTTAGCAGGGATACTTTTGATCCTAGGTTTTATTTTTCAGGCATCTCAGGCATAGTCTTCCTTGGACTACAACATCCATTGTGCCCTGTCTCATTTAGTTCCGGCAAATACGTGATATGAGGGCGATTTGGTTGCCATTTCTTGCAGGTATTGCGAGCGCCTAGTGGCTCCCTCGTTTGTTCCTCATGCTTTCGTTACGGTTTTAGCCCCTGTTAAAGCCTAGCCGAGCAGAACTACAAGGACTCCAGTCGTGACCCACCCTTCTTTTTTGTTCAGGCATAGTGTATCTAGGACTACGTTCGTCTGCTTCTTGTTTTACAGGTGGTGGCCTGTGAAATGAGGGAGATTTGGCTGCTGTTTCTAGCAAACTCTTAATCAAAGTCGCTCCAGTCGTGGCTACCCCATTTAGACATTGTGTATCTTGGACTAAATTATCCAATGTGCCTTTTCGTTTTTTACACATCCAGCTGTGAATCGAGGGCAGTTTAGCTGCTGTTTCTAGCAAACTCCTAATCAAAGTCGCTCTAACCGTGGCTATCCCCTTTCAGACATTGTGTACCTAGGACTTCATTATTCAATGTGACTTTTCTTCGTACAGACCACCAGGTTGCGAACTGAGGGCAATTTAGCTGCTGTTTCTAGCAAACTTCTAATCAAAGTTGCTCCAATCGTGGCCACCCCATTTAGACATTGTGTATCTTGGACTTCATTATTCAATGTGCCTTTTCTTTCTTTTACACATCCGGCTGTGAATCGAGGGCAGTTTAGCTGCTGTTTCTAGCAAACTCTTAATCAAAGTCGCTCCAACAGTGACTATCCCATTTTAGACATTGTGTACCTAGGACTTCATTATTCAATGTGCCTTTTCTTTGTACAGGCACCAGGTTGCGAATTGAGGGCAGTTTAGCTGCTATTTCTAGCAACCGTATACTGAAAGGTGTAGCCGTGCATCGGCGGCGGTGGTGGTGGTGTCGGTGGTGTCAGGCAGTGAGACGAATATCAACAAAGCTTTTTTAGCACTTATTTCTTTCTTATCCTGGAATAGAATTGTTTTCTAAAACTGCCCGACCTCATTAAACGTTTCCTCTTCTCTTGTTTACTCTAACATGGACATACATATATATATATATATGTGTGTGTGTGTGTGTATATGTGTGTGTGTGTGTATATGTGTGTATATGTGTGTGTGTGTATATATGTGTGTGTATATATATGTGTGTGTGTATATATGTTTGTGTGTGTGTGTATATGTTTGTGTGTGTGTGTATATATGTTTGTGTGTGTGTATATATATGTGTGTCTGTGTATATATATATATATGTGTGTGTGTATGTATATATAGAGAGAGGTGTTTGTGTATGTGTGTATGTATTTATTAAAGTTTGACACATATAGTTTATTTAAGTTTATATATATGTGCATATATATGTGTGTGTATATATATGTGTGGTGTGTGTGTGTATATATATATATATATTATATATATTGGCGATGTTGATATTTAAATGGCGGTGCCCCAGCATGGCCACAGCTCGTGAGCTGAAACTAGATAAAATAAAATTTTAAAAAGTATATATACATATATATACATATATATACATATATACATATATATACATATATATATATATATATATATATATATAATTTATTTGTAATAAAGATGTGTATGATGTGTTTATATTTATTTATATACTAGTTAAATCTTTCAATACATTTGATGTGTGTGTGTGTGTGTGTGTGTGTGTTTACATATGTATGTGTGTCTGTCTTGTTTGCTGTGTGTGTGTGTGTGTGTACACATTAGAGTTCTTCCCATCTGCCCCACCCTCCCACCCACATCAAACCTTTTAAGTATTGAGGTATTTGATTTCATGCAGTCACACTGTACAATATGCTGCTGCTGCTGCTGCTGCTGCTACTACTACTTAGTAATTTTCAAAGGTTGGCCCAAAGTCGAAAATTCCTAGGGGTTGGGCACAATGGGTCACATGATTCAGTACATGACAGGTTCTTTCTTTTATGTTGACCTCTTGACCGATTTTATGTTGGCCTCTGGACAGATGAAAGGTTAAAGTCAGGGCTAGCTTGAACAGGATTTGAACCCATTACTTAGGTGGGTACTTGACCCGTACCCCTAAATGGCCCTGTAGTAAGAAGTTTGCTTCCCAACCACATGGTTCTGGGTTCAGCGCCTTGGGCCAAGCAAAACCTTATAACTGGATTTGGAAGGTGGAAACTGAAAGAAGCCCATCATATATATATATATATATATAGGCGCAGGAGTGGCTGTGTGGTAAGTAGCTTGCTTACTAACCATATGGTTCTGGGTTCAGTCCCACTGCGTGACTCCTTGGGCAAGTGTCTTCTACTATAGCCTTGGGCTGACCAAAGCCTTGTGAGTGGATTTGGTAGACGGAAACTGAAAGAAGCTCGTCGTATATATGTATATATATATATATATATATATATATATATATATATGTGTGTGTGTGTATGTTTGTGTGTCTGTGTTTGTCCCCCGCCCCCCAACATCGCTTGACAACAGATGGTGATGTGTTTACATCCCTGTAACCTAGCAGCTCGACGAAAGAGACCGATAGAATAAGTACTAGGCTTACAAAGAATAAGTCCTGGGGTCAATTTGCTTGACTAAAGGCGGTGCTCCAGCATGGCCACAGTCAAATGACTGAAACAAGTAAAAGAATATATATATATATATATATATATATATATATACATATATATATATATATATCTCCATGCTAGCATGGAAAACGGACGCTAAACGATGATGATGATATATATATATATATATATATATATATATATATATATATATATATATATATATATATATATATACTTTTATTCTTATTTCAGTCATTTGACTGTGGCCATACTGGAGCACCACCTTAAAGGGTTTTAGTCTAAGAAATCAATCCTAGTACTTACTGTTTGTAAGCCTAAGTCTTATTCTATTGGTCTCTATTGCCAAACCACTAAGTTACGGGGACGTAAACACACCGTCAGTGGTCAAGCAATGGTGGGGGGACAAACACAGTCATAAGAGACACATAAATGTGTGTGTGTGTGTGTGTGTGTGTATATATATATATATATATATATACTCTTTACTCTTTTACATGTTTCAGTCATTTGACAGCGGCCCTGCTGGAGCACCGCCTTTAGTCGAGCAAATCGACCCCGGGACTTATTCTTTGTAAGCCCAGTACTTATTCTACCGGTCTCTTTTGCCGAACCGCTAAGTGACGGGGACATAAACACACCAGCATTGGTTGTCAAGCAATGCTAGGGGTACAAACATAGACACACATACACATACATACACATACATACATATACATATATATACATATATACGACAGGCTTCTTCCAGTTTCCATCTACCAAATCCACTCACAAGGCATTGGTCGGCCCGGGGCTATAGCAGAAGACACTTGCCCAAGATTCCATGCAGTGGGACTGAACCCGGAACCATGTGGTTGGTTAGCAAGCTACTTACCACACATAAGGGTAGAAATTGATATTAATCAATTAAAACCAGTGGCTTAGCATATTTAAAAAATCCGAAGATTAAAAATTATGTTACATACAAAATTTAGAGGATTGACCACTAAAAGCGGACAGCCTATATGCTAAACATAGATGTCAAATCGCCTCTTCATGGTAATGGCGATTTGACGTCTAAAACAAAGCACCCACTACACTCACGGAGTGGTTGGCGTTAGGAAGGGCATCCAGCTGTAGAAACACTGCCAGATCAGATTGGAGTCTGGTGCAGCCTCCAGGCTTCCCTGACCCTGGTTGAACCGTCCAACCCATTCCAGCATGGACAACAGACAATAAATGATGATGACGATGATGAAGGGGAGGACAATAGTGTTTTTATACTCATATAATGGAAATTGCAGTTGTGATACCTGTGCCGGTGGCATGCGAAAAGCACCATCCGAACGTGGCCAATGCCAGTGCCACCTTGACTGGCTTCTGAGCTGGTGGCACGTAAAAAACACCAACCGATCATGGCCGCTGCCAGCCTCCCCTGGCATCTGTGCTGGCAGCACGTAAAAAGCACTCACTACACTCACGGAGTGGTAGGTGTTAGGAAGGGCATCCAGCTGTAGAAACACTGCCAGATCAGACTGGAGCCTGGTGCAGACTGCTGGCTTCCCAGACCCCAGTTGAACCGTCCAACCCATGCTAGCATGGAAAACGGAAGTTAAACGATGATGATGATGATGATGAAACTTCCTCTAGTCCCAGAAACTTCCTGTTTTAAAGTAATCTAAATTAGTACCATCCTTTAACCCTTTAGCATTTAAACCGGCCATATCCGGCCAAAAGCATTCTGCCTGTTTTATGTTCAAACTGGCCAGATCTGGTCTCTCACACCAGCCCTACAATATCGTTTTAAAAATTAACAGCTACCTCATCAAAATCTCATGGCTACAAGATAATCCATGATTAGTTCAAAACAAAGTGGATGAAAAAGCATTAATTTTGGCAATGTTTCTACAGCTGGATGCCCTTCCTAACGCCAGTAATTTCATGAAATGGGAGGGGGTGGGGGCTAGTTGATATTGATGATAAAACATAATAGTCGACTGGTACATTATTTTATTGTTGACTAAAGCAGTGAGCTGGCAGAGTCATTAGCACCCTCAACGAAATGCTTAGCAGTATTTCACCCGTCGCTATGTTCTGAGTTCAAATTCTCCTGAGGTTGATTTTGCCTTTCATCCTTTTGGGGTCGATCAAATAAGTACCAGTTGAACACTGGGGTCAATGTAATTGACTCATCCCTACTTCCCCCAAGTTGTCCTTGTGGCAAAAATTTGAAATAGTTATTTTATTGTTGGCCCTTGAGGGATGAAAGGCGGAGTCGAACCTGGTGAACTTATAATGTAACTAGTCACAAGAAATACCGCTAGGTATTTTTTTACTTTCTCTTTAACAATTCTGCCAAAAGCGATAGTTATAATAATTTTAATTTTGGCACAAGGCCAGCAGTTGTAGGCAGAGAAAGTCAATTACATCAACCCAAGTACTTGACCGGTACCTAGTTTTTTGGCCCCACAAAATGGAAAGCAAAGTCGACCTCAACGGCATTTAAATTCAAGATGTAAAAAGCCGGAAGAAATGCCAAAAGCATTTTGGGTGATGTGCTGATGATTCTGCAAGCTGGCTGCTTTAATGGTTCCGAGGTAAGCAGCTTTTGGGTCGGGGTAAGTTGATTACATCGACCCCACTACTCAACTTCAAAAAGCTGAAAGGCAAAGTGTTGATCTTGGCAGAATTTGAACTCACGACATAAAACTCGAAGACCTGCCACTCTGCGTTTTGTCCAGTGTCCTTTCTGTTATAGGCATAAGGCTTGAAATTTGAGGGGAGGGGGCTAGTTGATTACATCGACCCCAGTGCTCTACTGGTATTTAATTTATCGACCCCGAAAGGATAAATGGTGAAGTCGACCTCAGCAGAATTTGAACCCAGAATGTACGGACGGATGAAATGCCACTAAGAATTTCACCCACCGTGCTAACTATTCTGCCAGCTCACTGCCTTATATAATAATAATTCTTTTTATTATAAGCACAAGGTCTGAAATTTGAGGTGAGGGGATTAGTCAATTACATCGACCCCAGTGCGCCCCTGGTATTTATTTCATCAACTCTGAAAAGATGAAAGGTAAAGTCGACCTCAACAGAATGTTTGGACGGATGCAATCTCACTAAGCATTTTGCCTGATGTACTTACGATTCTGCCTGCTCGTCACATTTTTGATAATAATAAATTATAATAATAGTCATAAGGATAATGGTTTCAGATTTTGGCACAAGGCCGGCAAGTTTGGGGGAGGGGTAAGTTGATTACGTCGACCCCCAGTGCTCAACTGTTATCTCTTTCATTGGCCCTGAATGGACGAAAGGCAAAGTCGGTCTTCGTAGAATTTGAACTCAGCGCAAAGACGGATGAAATGCCATTAACCATTCAGCCTGGTTTGCCATTGATTCTGCTGCCTCATCACATTTTTGTTAATACTCTTTTACTTGTTTCAGTCATTTGACTGCAGCCATGCTGGAGCACCGCCTTTAGTCGAGCAAATCAACCCCAGGACTTATTCTTTGTAAGCCTAGTACTTATTCAACTGGTCTCTTTTGCCGAACTGCTAAGTTACAGGGATGTAAACACACCAGCATCGGTTGTCAAGCGATGGTAGAGGGACAAACACAGACACACAAACACACACACACATATATATATATATACATATATACGACGGGCTTCTTTCAGTTTCCGTCTACCAAATCCACTCAGACAGTTTTGGTGGGCCCGAGGCTATAGTAGAAGACACTTGCCCAAGGTGCCACGCTGTGGGACTGAACCCGGAACCATGTGGTTGGTAAGCAAGCTACTTACCACACAGCCACTCCTGTGCCTAATAATAATAATAATAATGATAATAATGATAAT
>NW_021823738.1:7500-17500 GCF_006345805.1 Octopus sinensis | reverse complement strand
GATAGCAAGATAGACGAATAGATAGATAGATAGATAGATAGATAGATAGATAGATAGATAGATAGATAGATAGATAGATAGATAGATAGATAGATAGATAAACAGCTAAATAGCTAGATAGATAGATTTCTTTATTGGCCACTCAGGGCTAAACACAGAAGGGACAAAATACAAAGTAGAGCTTTCCTTTTTTGGGAGAAGAGAAGGGGGTAAAAAGGGGGCGGGGGCGAATTCCGATCGTGAAAAAAAAAAGGCGGGGAATTCCGATCAAAAGGGATCGCGAAAGAAAAAGTGGGGCTGATCAATACGGATACAGAAATGTCAATGTCAAAAGGGAAAACAGATTAGGTTTGTCCGTGGATAGAAAAGCCTACGGAAAAGACCACGGGAACCTTGGGCAATTGTGTCATGCAAAAAGAAAACACATTACAGTAAGTGGGTCTCTTTTTTCCTTTCGTTTTTTTTTTCTTTTCGTTCATAGGATTATGCTCAAGCTGACTCCGTCATTCACACGTGCCATCCTTGCTACACCACCCATCTTTTTTTGAAACATTCACTAGATAAAACTTCTCTCTCTACTTTCACCTTCCTCTTCAAGTGATACTTGAAGAAGTTGATGAGAGATTGACCAGAGAGGAAAGTGTTTCTCTCTAGGCCTTTCAGACGCGTCCACCATACACATTCTTTCGCTATAGCCACAAGTACGATGAAAATGGCTCTTCCTTCCCGTTTGAAGGAAGGAGGCGCGACAATATTCACGATAGACTCGGTTAATAAACCGACTCGTCCCACACGCGATAACAGTCGTTCGACATAGGCCCACAGGTCGGAAATAGTTGGACACTGTACGAGTGCGTGCAGGACAGTTTCGTCGCTCTGACCGCATCTCGGACAGGTCGGCCCCGTGTTTCTCGAGCCATGCCTGTAGAGCTTATCCCGAACGAGTAGCGCTTCTCGATAGCACTGCCAGGCCAGGAATCTCTGGAAGTTGTCCATAGGTCCCGACCCAAAAGTCGTCTTGAACAGGCGGGTCAGGTATTCCTCGTCGACGCCCAGGTTCGACCCGAGATCGTCGTCGTACCTCCCCTCCACTAATACCCTATAGAATGCTTTGGTTGTGTTGAAGTCGCTCAAGGTCGACCCGGGACGGCATAGTTGCTTGAGAGCAACGCGACACTTGCAGTGCCACTCGCCCTTCCTCGGCCTCTTTTTGATCCACGACTGCAGTTCGGTCATGGAGACGAGCTGCGGGAAAGTGCGCCTCACAAACGGTGACCATACCTGTTACCGTCGTCTACGTAGAGCCGGATAGATAGATAGATAGATAGATATAGATAGATAGATAGATAGATAGATAGATAAATAGATAGATAGATAGATAGATAGATAGATAGATAGATAGATAGATAGATAGATAGATAGAAGACAAAGACGAAAAGATGATGTTTGATGTCATCTGCGACTAGCGGTTCCGACAGACACCATGCCATACTCCTAATCTCTGCATCAGAATAATTATCCATTCCACCCAAAACTAATTACTGAGGTAATCTGCTCAGAGACACTATGTTGATAAAAAGACAACAGAACTATTGTTAAGTTAACGAGTATTAACAAATCTAATTAGCAATATATAAACTGGTATTCCATCGGTTACAACAATGACGAGTGTTCCAGCTGACCCGATCAACGGAACTACCTACTCGTGAAATTAACGTGCATGTGGCTGAGCACTCTTCAGACACGCAGACCCTTAGCGTAGTTCTCAGCGAGATTCAGCGCGAAAGTGACAAATCTGACCATTTGAAATAGAAGTACTACTTTTTATTCTATTTTTTTTTTCGGCTACTCTAGGCACAAGGCACGAAATTTTAGGGGAGCGGGGCAAGTCGATTAGATCAACCCCAGTACGCAACTGGTATAATATTTAAATAATCGATGTTACTCCTATGATATTTAATGGATTGATGTTACTCCTATAACTTTTAAAGGATTGATGTTACTCCTATAATATTTAAAGGATTCATGTTACTCCTATAACTTTTAAAGGATTGATGTTACTCCTATAACTTTTAAAGGATTGATGTTACTCCTATAATATTTAAAGGATTCATGTTACTCCTATAACTTTTAAAGGATTGATGCTACTCCTATAACTTTTAAAGGATTGATGTTACCCCTATAATATTTAAAGGATTGATGTTACTCCTATAACTTTTAAAGGATTGATGTTACTCCTATAATATTTAAATGATTGATGTTACTCCTATATCTTTTAAAGGATTGATGTTACGCCAATAATATTTAAAGGATTCATGTTACTCCTATAACTTTTAAAGGATTGATGTTACTCCTATAATATTTAAATGATTGATGTTACTCCTATAACTTTTAAAGGATTGATGTTACCCCTATAATATTTAAAGGATTCATGTTACTCCTATAACTTTTAAAGGATTGATGTTACTCCTATAATATTTAAATGATTGATGTTACTCCTATAACTTTTAAAGGATTGATGTTACTCCTATAATATTTAAAGGATTCATGTTACTCCTATAACTTTTAAAGGATTGATGTTACTCCTATAATATTTAAAGGATTCATGTTACTCCTATAACTTTTAAAGGATTGATGTTACCCCTATAATATTTAAAGGATTCATGTTACTCCTATAACTTTTAAAGGATTGATGTTACTCCTATAACTTTTAAAGGATTGATGTTACTCCTATATCTTTTAAAGGATTGATGTTACGCCAATAATATTTAAAGGATTGATGTTACTCCTATAACTTTTAAAGGATTGATGTTACTCCTATAATATTTAAAGGATTCATGTTACTCCTATAACTTTTAAAGGATTGATGTTACCCCTATAATATTTAAAGGATTCATGTTACTCCTATAACTTTTAAAGGATTGATGTTACCCCTATAATATTTAAAGGATTCATGTTACTCCTATAACTCTTAAAGGATTGATGTTACCCCTATAATATTTAAAGAATTGATGTTACTCCTATAACTTTTAAAGGTGATGTTACTCCTATAACATTTAAAGGATTGACGTTACCCATATAATATTTAAAGGATTCATGTTACTCCTATAACTTTTAAAGGATTGATGTTACTCCTATAACATTTAAAGGATTGATGTTACCCCTATAATATTTAAAGGATTGATGTTACTCCTATAACTTTTAAAGGATTGATGTTACTCCTATAATATTTAAAGGATTCATGTTACTCCTATAACTTTTAAAGGATTGATGTTACTCCTATAATATTTAAAGGATTCATGTTACTCCTATAACTTTTAAAGGATTGATGTTACTCCTATAATATTTAAATGATTTATGTTACCTCTATAACATTTAAAGGATTTATGTTACTCCTATGATAATAACCCTTTCTACTATAGGTCTAAAATTTTATGGGAGAACGTTAGTCGATTACACTGAACCCAGTACTTAACTGGTACCTCTTTTGTTTGCCCTGAAAGGATAGAAGGCAAAACCGACTTCGGTGAAATCTAAGCTCGGAACTTAAAGATGAACAAAATGCCGCTAAACATTTTGTTCAATGTGCCAATGGTTCTGCCAAGAAGACACAGGACTGTAATTTTAGGGCGAAGGGGTAGTCGTTTATATCGACCCTGATAATGCACTGGTACTTATTTAATCGACCTCGGATTGATGAAAGGCGAATGCTGACCTCAGTGGAATTTGAACTCGAAGCGTAAAGCCAGAAGAAACGCCTTCAATAACAAGCCTCAGGGTCGAGTGAATACATTACCACCATTATCACTAACCATTATAATAATCATCACTATCAACATAATCACAACTACTACTTATGTTGATGGTGGTGGTAGTGGTGGAGATGGTAGTAGTGGTGGTGGTGTTTTTGTTTTTGCTGTTGTTGTTGTTGCTGTTGTTCAGAAATGGTTCCTAGGACCAATGAACTGTAGTACCCTACCACCACCACCACCACACTATCACCACTGCCACCATCATCATATTCGGCTACAACAAACACCGCCGTTACCATCACCATCATCATCACGATTACCATTATTGCTATTACTAATATTGTTATTGGCATAACACAACAACAACAACAACAGCCACAACGATGACGACAATGGCGACGAGGGTAAACAAATGTCTTAAAGAACGAGGGAACTGATCGTGATGAATAAAGAACCCATCTTACCTTTTACCATTCCGACCATTCTTCAAGTCTTGTTTCTTTTCCACTCAATTAACGTCACATTCCTCAGCAATACACCTCCGCCATATCCTCCACCATTCCTCTCATGCCACTCCCCATCGGCAATTGATGCCACTTCCACCAACCTCCTTCATCCACTCTCTCACCATCCTCCGTTACTGTTTCTACAAAGAACTTTTTAAAGATGCAGAAAATATTCGAAGTTGGTGAAAAAGCATTTCTAATGAATGAGTATTACCGAAGTCTTTATAAATATTCACCTAATTTATCAAACTTGCTTTTCATTTACAAGGAATGCCTTGCCTTAATGGTGGAAATTCTTGTCTAAGAGATACTGCTGCTGCTGCTGTTGTTGTTGTTGCTGCTGTTAGTGTTGTTGCTGTGGTGTCGGTGCTGATGGTGATGGTGGTGGTGGTGGTATTGATGGTTGTTGCGGTTAGTATTATTGTTGTTGCTGTAGTGGTGGTGGTGGTGATAGTAGTGGTGGTGATGGCGGTGGTGGTGGTGGTGGTGGTGGTGATAGTGGTGGTGGTGATGGCGGTGGTGGCGGTGGTGGTGGTGGTGGTAGTGGTGGTAGTGGTGATGATGACGGTTGTTTTTGTTGTCGATGTTGTTGTTGCTGTGGTGGGGTGGTCATAGTGGTATTAGTGATGGTGGTGGTGGTAGTAGTAGTGGTGGTTGTGATGACGGTTGTTTTTGTTGTTGATATTGTTGTTGTTGTTGCTGTTACTGTTGTTGTGGTGGTGTTGGTGCTGATGGTGGTGGTAGTTTCGGTAGTTGTAGCGATGGTTGTTGTTGTTGCTGCAGATGTTGTTGCTGTTATGGTGGTGGTGGTAGTGGTGGTGGTAGTAGTGGTCGTAGGGATAATGGTTGTTTTTGTTGTCGATCTTGTTATTCTTGTTGCTGCTGTTACTTTTGTTGTGATGGTCGTGGTGATGGTAGTGGTGGCGGTGGTGGTTGTAGTGTTGGTATGATGCTGGTGGTAGTGGTGGTGGTATTGGTGGTGGTGGTAATGGTGGTGTTGGGAGTGATGGTTGTTGTTGTTGCTGTTGGTGTTCAGAAATGGTTCCTTGGACCAACGAACTGCAGGTGTGGCATCATTCAAGACTGCAGTGCCGCTCTCAACAATTTTGATGGAGTTCGTGCCTCTCTGAGCAACACCAATGCAAAGAGGGCGGAGGAGTTGAAGAACTGGTCAATTTTACAGTGCTACCACCGATTACATCGATTATTTTCTCTTACATGATAATAACTGTTGTTATTTATATGTATGTCTGCTCTTCGAGAAGACATTCCAGGCATGACCATCCCATTTTTCAGATAGTGTATACTTGTGTTTTACCCTTTTGGTTATTGTTGTTGTTATTGTTGCAGTTTAACCCCAGACCAGCACTAACCCAGCAGATCTATGGTCGAAGATGTTCCAGCCATGACCAATCTTATTCAGACATAGTATACCTAGAATTACAATATCTAGTGTACGGAATGGTAGTTAGTATTAGTGTTCATACTGACCTGCTTAGCCCCAGGTCTGTATGAATATCTCAAAACTCAAAATCGCCAAAAACGGATGCTAAAGTGCGCATGTCGGAACTCTTGGTTTCGCCGATGGCCATCACACATACAAACCTAGCGACCTATAGTATTTGAATAGGCGACCCTGCTTCGAGGGCGAGCCCAGGTCACGCACATTAAGTAGCAGGTTTTTTATTGTTTCTTGTCAGTATTGTTGTTGCTGTTGTCCGTCCTACTGCTGCTACTGTTGGTGTTGGTGTTGCTGCTGCTGCTGCCACCACTGCTGCTGCTGCCACCACTGCTGCTGCTGCCACCACTGCTGCTGCTGCCACCACTGCTGCTGCTGCCACCACTGCTGCTGCTGCCACCACTGCTGCTGCTGCCACCACTGCTGCTGCTGCCACCACTGCTGCTGCTGCCACCACTGCTGCTGCTGCTGCTGCTGCTGCTGCTGATGATGATGATGATGATGCTACTGTTGCTGCTATCTCTGCCGATGCTGCTACTATTGTTGCTGCCGCTATTGCTGCTACTGCTGTTGCTGCCGCCGCTGTTGCTGCAGCCGCCACCGCTGCTGATGCTGTTACTGTAGTATGCTGTTGTTTTCGGAGCTATGATGTCAGCATTCGTAGGTGCTTCTCTTTTGTTTTTGTTTTTGTTTTTTCATTGAGGATAGAAAGCTCTAAAGTGGTTTCCGTACTACAGAAGTGGCAACCAGTTCGTACGGGATTCCGCTCTCTATTTTCGGCAGTTGAATCTTAAGAGTTAGTATATGTAGGAGAGTCAAGTGGGGACAACTTTGACAAACAGATCGCCTGATACTGAATGGTTCCGATAGATGACCATTCGCTCTTACAATCAAGCAGATGTTGTTATACCTTGCGGCAATTCAACTCCTGAATCCAACCACCGAAGACAAGCCCCAAAACAACTGATTTGGGGTTAGCTATAAATTACTGGTGATCGATCCTCTCGGTGGCATTTGATTGATATAAGCACCCTGGCTTTCTAAATTACTTACTAACCCTCTCTATGATGTATCACATGGGGTGGCAGCAGAGCGGGGAATGTCCCGTTCAGCAGCCTTTTGCGGCAGGTATTTGCCAATAGTTCACCGAACATGTCTGGCATATAAGTGTGAAGCTCGAAGGATAGACCATCCAAACCAGATTGTTTTCTCCTTGTCCAGCTAGCCATCGCTTCCTGTACTTCCGCAATTGTTATCGGCTTCTCGCAACACTCTATCTCCGTCGCCGAGAGCCGCAGCAAGCTGCTGAGGTAAGCTTTGATATCTATCCTGCTATCCGGACCGCCAATCACCCCAATCAACTGATCGAAGTGCCTCTGAAAAACCGCATACATCTGTTTCAAATCGAGTAACACATGCTCACCATTGTCCGTCAAAAACCGAATTGCGGCACTATAACTATGTAGAACGGCTTTTGTTTCGCCGTCAGTATGTGCCTACAAGGCCGATTTCATATTTTGCAGAGAAGAATTTGTCGAATGTCAATATCGCTAAAAGCGATATCAGCATTCGACAAATTTCCCCAAATATGTGGTATTTCTTAAGTACCTCTTCCAAGTTTCTAACAAAATCTCCTTCTAACCTAGTTTTCTCTATCACTAGCCCCTTATTATATTTTACCAGTTCTGCTCTAATTGCCCTTTTCAAGAGGAATTATCATTTGTTGGTGATGAATATTCAAGTCAAAACCAGCTTATCTAATTCCGTAGAATGATCCGTGGAGGGACACGCTCAATTTTTAGTAACCGTATCTCAGCCGATTAAACCTAACTAGGTCGACCGTACAGATTACAAATTTTAATCTGTGTAGTGGACGGTTTTTAATTGTGAACAACCGACTTTATCTGTATCTACTAACTTACAGAACATCCTTTTTAGGTACGATCCGGATGATCCAACGTGGTTTATGCATGTTAATATCAACACATACGCAGAAGTCGGTATCTGTTAGATAGCTGGAAACATTTCGGGGTGGTCTGCAAGGATTTTGCCTCTCTCCTAGCTACTAATCCCTACAATCCCAGTGTGCATCTAAGATGTTGTTCCAATCTCCACGAGAACAACAGAACTGGAAAGCCTCCAGACGCCAAAAGAAATCTGCCTGCTATGTCCTATCGGAGCGTAGACAGCTATTATTCGGATGGTATGGCCTTCGCTGCTGGTCATGTCCATCACCACTGACTTACTCACGGAGTCAAGGAAGATAACTCCGTATCACTGCTAAACCGAGGATTTCCGGGAGTTATCGATGACAGTCCCTGGCTCAATAGTTCTCCAGAACAAACCAGTCAATTTGTCATCGTCTGCGCTTAGAGTTCCTTTGTGAACATAATCGCTCTAATCTATCACTAATCCTATATGCATATCGCTAAAGCGGAATTTTCACCAACTTCATTACCAGAGGGCGGTGACCGCCTTATCACTAACAGAGCAGCTGCAGTTGCAGCAGTGACAATAGCAACAACAACAACAACAGTAAAATTAACAATAATTATGTCAATAATTATGTCAAGCAAAAGTAACTACAACAACAGCAAAAAGTCAAAGCGTGCCTCAAAACAGCCGCTCGACATGCTAGAAATAGCTGCCAAATTTTACTCATCTCCTACTCAAAATAAAAGAACTCATTAAATAATGTAGTCATAGATACATTATGTCTATATATGGAGGCGAAATGTCCCAGTGATTAGAGCAGCGGACTCGCGGTCGTAGGATCGCGGTTTCGATTCCCAGTCTGAGTGTTTATTGAACGAAAACACTTAAAGCTCCACGATACTCTGGCAGTGGGGTGGGGTGGCGAACCCTGCTGTACTCTTTCACCACAATTTTCTCTCACTCTTTCTTCCTGTTTCTGTTGTACCTGAATTTCAAAGGGCCTGCCTTGTCACACTCTGTGTCACGCTGAAGCTCCCCGAGAACTACGTTAAGGGTACACGTTAATTTCACGAGCAGGCTGTTCCGTTGATCCGATCAACTGGAACCCTCGTCGTAGTAACCGTCGGAGTACCATAATGTCAATATGTAGCAGGAAGTTAAGGCGGCAAGCTGGTAGAATCGTTAAGCACGCCGGACAAAATACTTTGCGATATTTCGCCCGTTTTTATGTTCTAATTTCAAATACTATCCGAGGTGGACTTTGCCTTTCATCCCTTCAGGGTCGATAAAATAAGTACCAGTTAAACTTTGTGGTCAATGTAATCGACTTACCCCCTCCCCGAAATTGCTGGTTGTGTGCCAAAATTTGAAACCAATATATAGTTGGATGGTCACGGATGGAAACTCTTCGATTCTATGTCACCTGGATCAGCGACTAAACAAACCATAGCAGCATTATTGATACCATTAACAACAACAAAAGCTGTGATGCTGTCTACGACAACGTCAACAACATTAAAAAAAAAAAAACAGCTGCGGCAGCAGAAATAACAACGGCAATAACGGCTTAAAACAACATGGAAGCCAACAACAACAACAACAACAACAACAGCAACAACAACAGCAACAGCAACAGCAATAGCAGCTGCAGCAACTGCAAACAATAAGAGACAAATTGAATAAGAAAAGAAACAGCCAGCGCCACCACCAAGAACAACGCGAATAACGTCAACAGCTATAACAACAACAAAAACAATACAACTTGAAGAAAGAAAGAAAGAAAGAAAGAAAGAAAGAAGAAGAAGAAGAAGAAGCAGAAGCAGAAGAAGAAGAAGAAGAAGAAGAAGAAGAAGAAGAAGAAGAAAAAAACAACAACAACAACAACAAAAAAGGTCCATCTACAATAGAAATGAATGATGTAAAATGGACGCTGATGGTTTTTGCCGCCATGACCCAGACATGTGGCGCCCTCTCGGAGAAGCTTCAAACACTATTCTTTCAATGATTACATTATTGTTTCTGCTTTGCCTGGGATAGTTTTCTGCGTCTGTCTGTGTGTCTGTATGATTTTGTATGCATTGTGTATGCCTCTGTATGTATACCCTTGCGTCTGTCTGCTTATGCGTGTGTGTATGTGTGTGTGTGTGTGTGTGTGTGTGTGCCTTTATTTAATATTATTGTTCGTTATTAATGTCGTTGCTGCTGACGATGCTGCCGCTGCTGTTGTTAACATTTTAATAAAAGGTTAAATATGCGAAATGATTCGGTCATATTGCAGGCTGTAATAACAGCAGATAATGATGACGACGATGATGCTGACGGTGATAGCGGTGATGATGGCGTCGATG
>NW_021823738.1:0-2500 GCF_006345805.1 Octopus sinensis | reverse complement strand
TATGTGTGTGTGTCTATATGTGTGTGAAGGCGCGTGGCTTAGAGGTTGGGGCTTTCAGCTCACGATTATAACGTGGTGAGTTCGATATCCCTCAGCAAGACACTTTATTTATCGTTGCACCACTTCACTCACTTGGCAAAACGAGTTGCACCTGTAAGTCAAAAGAGACAGCCTTGTCACACTCTGTGTCACGTTGGATCTCCCCCAGAACTACGTTAAGGGCACACTAGCAGGCTGTTCCGTTTATCCGATCAACTGGAACCCTCGTCGTCGTAACCGACGGAGATACGGGCCATGGATGAATGCATACAAGCATACACACCTGTATATGTGTGTGTGTGTGTGTGTTTTACGGTGTGTGTGTGTGTATACATACACACACACACACCGTAAAACACACACGCACACATATGTATAAATATATATATATATAATATATATATATATATATATATAATATATATATATATATATATATATATATATCCAGTATGACCGCAGTCTAATGACTGAAACAAAAAAGACAATGACGTAGCTTGCTTACCAACCACATGCTTACGGGTTCAGTCCCACTGTGTGGCACCTTGAGCAAGTGTCTTCTACTATAGGTTCGGGGCGACCAAAGCCTTGTGAGTGGATTTGGTAGACGGAAACTGAAAAAAGCCCGTGGTATATATGTGTATATATATATATGTATGTGTGTGTATATGTTTATGTGTCTGTATTTGTCTCCCCCAACATCGCTTGACAACCGATGCTGGTGTGTTTGCGTTCCCGTAACTTAGCGGCTCGGCAAAAGTGACCCATAGAATAAGTACCAGGCTTACAAAGAATAAGTCCTGGGGTCGACTTGCTCGACTAAAGGCGGTGCTCCAGCATGGCCGCAGTTAAATGCCTGAAACAAGTAAAAGAAAATTCACGCCTATAACGGCATTTTGAGGATATGTATCAATGAATTTATGTGTGTATTTGTGTGTACGTCTGTGTCTGTGTTTGTGTATGCGTGTGTCGTAACTTTGTGTGTATTGCTATACTTTCTCATATATGTGTGCGCGTGTACGCTTGCTTGTGTGTATGTGTACACACAGAACTTCATAATACCTTCGGAGTGTAGTATGGTCGTGTGTGCAACGTTTCTTAATACGCGTCCATATATGTATGAGTTTCTATATACTTCTGAGTGTGTGTGTGTGTGTGTGTGTTGTGTTGTGTGTGTGTGTGTGTGTGTTTGTGTGTGTGAGACAGCCACATAACCCTACAATTACACCCACCCACCGTCATAATTCTAGTTATTCCCTCTCTCTCCAAATCTTGTCATGTAATTCACCCCAAACTTACCAAACTCACTTCTCACTCTTTTACGTTTTACCGAAGTCAGCAGATTTTCGGTTAACAATTCTCGCAGACTTTTCTCAGAAGAACCAACTTGACAAAAGTTAAATTAAATATTTAGGTTTTTTTGGGGTTTTTTTTTTAAAGTGAAAATGTTGTTTCACAGAGCTAGCAACATACTTACTATACTTACACCAAATTACTTCCTTTACCATTTATTTGAGAAACATAATAGCTGGAGTTTTCTTTTTGTTTATATTTTTATTTATATTTCCATAAACAAAACCTAAGGTGGTGGTGGTGATTAGCAGAATCGTTAAAAGGTTCGGGAAAAAACACAGCTCGCAGAAGTGTCCTGAGTTCAAATCTCGCCGATATCATCATTGTCTTTCATCATTCCAAATCCCAGAATTAGTCTTATCTAACTTTGGTATAGGGCTAGCAATTTTAAGAGAGGTGGGGATAGTCGATTATATATTTCTTTACTACCCACAAGGGGCTAAACACCGAGAGGACAAACAAACGGATTAAGTCGATTGTATCGACCCCAGTGCGTAACTGGTACTTATTTAATCGACCCCGAAAGGATGAAAGGTAAAGTCGACCTCGGCGGAATTTGAACTCACAACGTAGCGGCAGACGAAATACGGCTACGCATTTCGCCCGGCGTGCTAACGTTTCTGCCAGCTCGCCGCCTTTATAGTCGATTATAGCGACCCCACTGCTCAATGAGTATTTTATTTTATCGACCCCCCGAAAGGATGAAAGGTACAATATCGTCGGCGGAATTTGAGCTCAGAAGGTAAATAATATACCAATAAAGTTATGAGATCGATTCTTCTCTTTCTCTCTCTTTCCCCATCTCTACGCTTCGTTGCATGTATGTTGTGACATTCAAATAACCTTCTTTGTCCAAGAAACGGGTTAGAAGCCAAGGAATATGGTTGGCATAGATAGAAATATCTGATTGATGTGCTGTATGGAACAATTAAAAGAAGACTGATGGGATTGATGTGGTATACAAAACGGTTTTAAAAGACCGATATGATAGATGTACTGTGCGGAGCCGTTACAAAGACTGGTGTGACTGATGCGCTGTAAGGAACGTTTAAACAGACAAAATGATCGATGGACTGCGCGGAACGTTCGAAAAAGACTCACGTGACTG
>NW_021823737.1:0-21453 GCF_006345805.1 Octopus sinensis | reverse complement strand
AAAATTCTGTGCCGTATGAATATGTCCCTCGTTTAAGAAAACAGATTGGGTTTTATTTACATTTGTGAAGAAAAAAGATACCTTCCCCTAACCCTAACACTAACTAACCTTAACCCTAAAAAAGATTGAAATGCAATAAATCGATACTAGGGTCATAATTATGGGTGACAATTTCATATGACACCGCTAGAAAAAACTGCCGTTCACAAACGAAAAGATCCGAAATTCTTCTTCTCTTCTTCTTCTTCTTCTTCTCTTCTTCTTCTTCTTCTTTTCTTTCTTTGCTCTTCTTCTTATTCTTCTTCTTCTTATTATTATTATTATTATTATTATTATTATTATTATTATTATTATTATTAGAGACGTTGTACAAGTATACAATATCGTCAGGTTGTTGATTGAAGATATTGTGTCTACCTTGGGTTTATACTGATTGTCAAGTTACAACAAGGACCTCAGACAGGCATTACTTTACGCAATATGCGTGCAGTTCCGGGTAGTGCCGACTTTTGCAATACATCTAACTGTAGGGTATTTCTAAGGTATTCAGATGATTTTTCAGCTTGGGTAGCATTGAACCCAATGCTCCGATGACAATAGGGTTAACCATTACGTTTGACTCTCGTAGCTGCCACATCTTAGCGATCTCAATTCTCAGGTCTCCATATTTATCAACCTTTTCTCTTTCTTTCATGATGATATGTTGATCTCCTGGCACTGCTACGTCAATTATTAGGCACTCTTGCCTGTCTCTCCGAAAGGTTACTATATCCGGACTTCAGTGCTCTAACGCCTTGTCTGTCTGGAAGTCAAAATCCCAGAAGATTTTTGCCTTCCCCTTTTAGTTTATTACCTTTTCCGGTGTATGTTGGTACCAAGCACCCGTAACCTCAAACTTACGTCATGGTAGCCAGTGGAGGTTTCGGGCTACCTTGTCGTGTCTACGCAAGACTTTCACAAGAACTAACAATGTGAGTCACGCTTTCGACCCTCTTCCTACACATTCTGCAGAGGTCCGCTGCACTTGTGTGGTGTACATTCTTTTTCACTGAGTTGGTATTCAGTGCCCGGTCCTGGGCATTGATGATTAGGCTTTCAGTATTCTTTTTTAGGTCACCCTTGCTGACCTACCTCCATGATGCTTCCTGGTCTTTTAATTATTATTATTATTATTATTATTATTATTATTATTATTTTATTATTATTATTATTATTATTATTATTATTATTCTGAAAGACTCTCGGATAGTTCTTAATTACCTATTTCTTTACTATCCACAAGGGGCTAAACATAGAGGGGACAAACAAGGACAGACAAACGGATTAAGTCGATTACATCGACCCCAGTGCGTAACAGGTACTTATTTAATCGACCCCGAAAGGATGAAAGACAAAGTCGACCTCGGCGGAATTTGAACTCAGAACGTAACGGCAGACGAAATGCCGCTAAGCATTTCGCCCGGTGCGTGTTTCTGCCAGCTCGCCGCCTTAGCCAGCTCGATAGTTCTTAATTACCGGTTATTCTTTACTTGAAAGCAGGCAATAACAAATCACCAAAGGTTTCAATACTCTCCTTAGAATGCAAGCTGTACCCAACAATGCTGTGTTCTGGATCACTTCGAACCTGACAGCAGCTCCAATAATCTTCATATGTTTTTCAAAGCTCTTGGAAGCTGCTCCTTATGCTCCAATTATCGCCAGTATCACCATTACTTTCCTCGTGTCCCTTAACTTTCCTATCTCATCCCGCAGTGGTTGGTATTTCTCAATCTTTTCTGTTTCCTTACTTTTCACCCCTGAATCTCCAGGTATTGCAACATCTATTATCTTAGATTACGCCACCCGCAACAATTTTGGGACAATGATCGTATGCGGGCTCCGTTTGTGAGGTTCGTCTTTCCGCAACTCGTCTCCATGACAGAGCTGCAGTCCTGGGTGAAGAAAATACCGAGACTGGGCACCTGGCACCTAGAATTTCGTCGGTGGAAATTTATTGAGGATTAGTGGCGAAGAAGTGTGACGACGTTCTCGGGGAGACTCTGAGCGCCGACGAGAACGCACTGGCTAGTCTCTTTCGGAGGACTTTCCAGTCGGGAACTATCATGGATAATATCCAGGTGCCCAGGCCTAGCAGTGCTACAGGATAAACTCTACAGGCACGGATGTGCTGTCATTCGGGCGTGTCCGACGTGCGCGCAGAGTAACGAAACCATTCTGCACGCCCTCGTTCAGTGTCCGGGCATTGCTAACTTGTCGGTTATGTCGAACAGCTGCTGTCATGTATGGGACGGATCTCTCTGTCGGCCGAGTCTATAGCGATGATCGCACCGCCGCCCTCCTTCAACTGGACAGGCAAAGCAGTTTTCCTTTGCCTGGAAGCTGTGGCGAAAGATGTCATTTGGTGGACAAGGCTGAAAGGCATGACGATAGATACGTTCCTCTTTGATAGGGTCCGCATTGACTTCTTCAAGTTTCATTTGTAAAGGAAATTGAGAGTAGAGAGAGAAGTGCTGTCCTCGAGTGAGTTTATCGAAAGGTGGGTGAAAGTTGAGAAAATGGCAAGAGTAAACGGTATCTCTAAGTGTAGACCTGTGAGTTGGAGAGAAGGAATTGGAGAGGGCATTTGCTCCTAGGGTTTCTGGGAAATCTCGGACAGTGGGGTTTCCTGCATTATCCCCAAAGGCTTTCCTGTATCAGGAAGGCCACATCTCTCTCATCATCCTCCCTTGTTTTGTTAAACCTTTCTATGCTATGCATATGTCCCTTCGTTTTCTGTGTATACCGTGTATTCTTGTTCTTTTTCTTTCATGTTTTTATTTAAAAAAAAATTTTTTATAATTTCATTAAATGTAAACCCCCTCACTTTATGTCTGTCTGACTTTCGCTTTGTGTTTGTTCAAGTTGACTCCAAGTCTCACCCAGAGACCTCAAGAGTCAACAAGTTAGAAGTTCATGTTGGTGTTATGCCTAGGGTGCCATATATTTGGTTTTGTACATAGTATTGTTCTAGAGAATATTTAAGAAATCATTAGAAAATTATGAGTGCTTTAAAGTTTGAGACAGTTTTTTTTACATAGGATATGGGCAGTTCCCATGAGCACCATCTTTTGAATTTCTGCCATTTTGGGGTTTCCTGGTATCTGAGCTAGGTAGCAATCATCCCCTTTTGCTATCATTCCCAGGGCACCTATGATAACAGGTATTGTTTTAGTCTTCAGGTTCCACATTTTGCGAACTTCTATTTCAAGATCTTTATACTTGCTCAGTTTTTGGTTGGTCTTGACAGATACATTTATGTTGATTGGGACATGAGGAGGCATGTTCTTTGTCTGAAGTATTTCAATATAATGTCTGGCCTATTCGCATCTAATCTATTTTTCTGTCAATTTGAATGCTGAAGTTCCAGAGAAGTGAGATGTGATCATTTTCAAGCACTGGAGGTGGTTTGTGTTTCCACCCGTCTTAAACTATGGAGCAGGTCCAGGTTTTTGCAAATTACCCACTGAATATATTGTGCTGCTCTATCCTGCCTGTTGAGATACTCTGTTGGTGCAAGAAGACTGCACATGGAGACAACATGATCAATGGTTTCATTTTGTACATTATTATTATTATTATTATTATTATTTTATTATATTATTATTATTATTATTATTTTGTTTCTTTCATTGTACGTTTGATATTAGGATTGGTGAGACGCGGAAATCCTACCCCCCTCTAGCCATCATCTCCACCAGCAGCAATATTACCTTCACAGTTATCGCCACAACCATGCAACCATCTACAACGAAAGAAACACCACCACCGCCACCATCACTACAATCATCATAACCATCACAATCGCTACCATCATTACGAAATAAGCCATCACCGACATCATTGACACAACCATCATTATCACGATTACCGCGAGAGACTGCAAACATTTGTACCTATTTCTTTACTACCCACAAGGGGTTAGGGGACAAACAAGGGCAGACAAAGGGATTAAGTCGATTACATCGACCCCAGTGCGTAACTGCTACTTAATTTATCGATCCCGAAAGGATGAAAGGCAAAGTCGACCTCGGCGGAATTTGAACTCAAAACGTAGCGGCAGACGAAATACGGCAAAGCATTTCGCCCAGCGTGCTAACGTTTCTGCCAGCTCGCCGCCTTAAACACTAGTACCGTGACCATCACTACCGTCAAATAGCGAAACGGTTTTTGAGTTATATCTACCATGACGAGGTCGACCAATGCCAACTCTCACCACCCCACACACAACACCACCACCACCACCACTAGTACTGTCACCCTGGGGTCTAATGTAATGTTGAACTTCACAATAGGATATCTAATCAGTGGATTTATTTACGTTTTTATTATTTATTCATATTTGGATTGTGATCTTGAGGTATCGTTGCTGAAAATACAGAAAGGTTGCAGTGGCTTTATCCTCCACCAAAAGAAAAGCTTGCAATATTTTTGAGCCTCTCCTACGATTTCTTTTTGGGGAAAAATACCACTGAGAAGCATTCCTAATCGCACCGGATTACCTCGGATTAGTGAGCGTTCACATCAGATCAGTAGCGTCCATACCATATGTGTTTTTATTACATTTGTGTTGGGGCCTTTACATGAAGTTTGTTGATAAATAAGACCCACATTAATTAAAATCTCAAGTGTTTCCACGTTATTTTCAAGATGAAAAGAAATGTAGTCGCCTTCTTCATTTTAAATAACTGTGATTTGAATTTGACTCCAGAACAGAACATGTAAGATGTTGATTATTCCCCTACAGATTGCTCTGATAATAGGAACTAAATCAGAAGTAATATTTCAGCCGGCCTCTATTACAGCTCCATATTACGGCCAACAGGTCAAACTACTGAGTAGAACTTCGGTTTCTTTTCCTGGTTTCAGTCACTGGACAGCAGCCATGTTGGGTGCCGCCTTTAGAGGTTTAGATGATCATATCGATGCTTGTATTATTTCAGTCAGTCTTATCTTTTATATCTATATTTGTCGGATAATAAAGGGACACAGCTCCAGGCTTTGACCGACTCCAATTTAATCACACATGCACACACACACACACACACACACACACACACACACACACACACACACACACACACACGAATGTATCTTTTGTCATTTACATGTTTCAATCATTGGAGTGCGGCCATGCTGGGACTACACCTTGAAGGATTTAGTCGAACAAGGCGAACCCTATTTATTTTTAAACCTGGTACTTTTTCTATTGGTATCCATTGCCGAACCACTAAGTTACAGGGACTGGTGTCAAGTGGTGGGAGTTGACAGACACAAACATGAAGACACATACCCACACATAAATGTATACATATACATTCTCTCCTTTTTTTTCTCTCCTTGTTTCTCTTCTTGTTTTTTTTTCTGTGTATCTTTCTGTAGAAGAGCGTAGGCTCGAAACGTAAAAGACTTTTTCTATTCCTGAGCGCTATACTAATACATCTGTTTGTTTGTACACCACCTGGCTTCGTCTTTTGTTTATTTTCGTAAACTTTCCCCTTATATATGTGTGTGTGTGTGTGTGTGTGTGTGTGTACGTACACATGTATATGTATGTATATATATATTATATATATATATATTATATATATATATATAATATATATATATATATATATGCCATACTAATACAATTGTTTGTTTGTATTCCACGTGCCTTCGTCTTTTGTTTATTTCCGTAAACCTGCCTTCGTCTTTGTCTATTTTCATAAAGCTTCCCGTTATATATATATATATATATATACATGTACGGTACAAGCCCCAAACTTATTCTACGCTCTGTCAGTGTACTAATGTACAACTAGCCAGAACAATATGCCAAGGCCATCTTAGTATATCTAGTGGGATATCCTTTTCTACATCAAGCACCTGAAGTGACACAGCCTGCACTACTTGATGCAACGCAACCAGGTGCGCAATATCCTGCCAGTATGGGATTGATGCAGGATGGGTCGAAACGATCGTCGTGCTGCATAAAGATTCGTAGTAAATCCATCTTCCGTTTCCTTTCACTGCGGAGTTCCTGACATAGAGCCAGTGAAAATTATATCGTTAGTGTGGATGACATCAGGTAGCTCAAACGGTGGCTGTGCTGTAATCGACCTACTACTAGACATATACCCCAAAACCAAGTACTTACACACACACACACACACACACACACACACACACACACACACTCACACACACACACGCGCACACACACACTCACACACACCACACACACACACACACACACACACAAACACACACACACATACATGCATACATGTGTACATACATACATGTGTACATACATACATACATACATATATATATATAAATATATATATATACTCACACACATATATATATCATAAAGGAAATGGAAAGTTTGATCAGAGCATAATCAATTTATTATATTTTGTCAATTAAATAAGTCTCCGATCGTTTTCATATCAATCTTCATTCAAATTTCAATTAAAATTGCATTATGAATTAGCGAAGGTCGATATTTCTTCAGGGCAAAAATTGACATATTTGTTTTTATATCCTAATAAATTGAGCGTTCATCAACATACAAAAATAACTGCATGCGTTTATTTGTGTGTGCATGTATATATATATATATATATTATATATATATTTATATACGACTGTCTTCTTTCAGATTCTGTCTAACAATCCACTAAAAAGGCTTTAGCCGGCCTTGGGTTATAGAAGAGGACACTTGCCACGCAGTAGGAATGAACCTGGAACCATGTAGTTGTGGGGGGGGGGAGCAAAGGTCTTACTACACACCTACTTTATATATTTAGTAGAATCCTTTCTAGAATGACGGTGCTGGTTTCTAACAAACAATCACTCCCACTCCCTCACTGGAATTTGGATAGCAAAATGAGAAATGTTAGAAAATATGAGAAAATACACAAAGTCTTGGGTATTTTTATTGTTCCACTTACAAATTGTCTTTTTAGATTTCGAGTCAACTTGTTTCTTTGTTTGCTTGAAAATCCTAGCTTCTCCAGGTTGTGGCTTTGACATTTACTAATATAACTAACATTTACTAACATAACTGATCACACCAATGGTTATTGGTATAAATGTAAATTTACAATCAGGGTAGAAGTGCTGCAGGCTTCGAAGCAGTTGTCCATAGTTTTTTTTTCTTTCATTGATTCTGGAAAAGATGTTCTCATCTGCAAAGTGACCAACCTCTATAACAATGCATGGTACAAGTTTGGATGAGAAGGTTCCACTAAATTCCTTGTGTTAATATATATGGATGCATTCAGTAAGAGATCTGTTGTTTATATCTATCAGGCACGCAAACACACACACACGCACACACACACATATACACACACACATACACACATGCACACATACATACACACACAAGCATGCACGCTCTCACGCACGGATGTATTTTCCAATGTTGACTGTCGCCTGTATTTTCTATTTATTTCAACCAATTTGATCAATGTCTGGCAATGGTGACCTCACCTCTTTTCTTCCGTCTTCGGCAGACACACGGACGACTGGATATAGCGATATATGAAACACTGGCAAATAACAAAGATGTCGCCACCACCGTCATACTACCACCACCACCAACACCACCACCACCACCAACACCACCACCACCACCAACAACACCGCCACTTCCACCTACACCAACGTGGTCACCTCCACCTCCACCCCCACGAATACTCCCGCGGATATCATAAACACACACACACACCACCACCACCACCACCGCCACCACAGCAGACACCACCAATACCACCCAAACCACTGTCGCTAGAATCACCATGAGCATCATCGTCAATAACAACACAACCACCACCACCACCACCATTGTCATTCTCACAACCACCAAAAACCATCACTTCTACACCACCACCACCACCACCGAGAACAATCACAACATCCCCTCCCCCACCACTAACAATAATAACAACAACAACACTGTCACCATTAGATCAATAACTTCAACCAATAACAGCAATTTGGTGAATTACCATAAATTTTGGAAATAAAAATATTTATTTATTCAAAGACTAATAATCCTTACTTCATCTGGTGGTGCTTGTAGACAGTTCCACCGAATAAATGGTGTGTGTGTGAGGGAAAGAGGGAGAGAGACAGAGAGAGATGAAGAAGTTCGCTTCGTAATCACGTGGTTCGATCCTATTCTCTTAGCTCTGGGCCGCACGTATTCCCTCACGCAGTATCTCAAGTAGACTTGACCGTTGCGACTGAAATTACTTAAACGGAAACTTTATGGAAGCCCGTCGGTACTTGAAAGTGCCATTTTTGTCATACAGTATATCATGCTGATTCTGATTTAGTAGCTGTATCTATGGAATACTCGGCCTTTTATATTCAGGTTCAGTTAAAACTCAAGTAAGACACGATAGTGTCCCTCCAACTCCAACCAGGACATCATAATTTTGGAAGAATCAAGAAATTTAAAAATAAGTCCCATTGGTGGACGTCTGCCATTTATTCCTCGATGGACTTTTTTAAAACCTAATGTTTTTCAAGCAATTATTACAGTATTTTAAAATGTATTATTTTATAATCGTTATTTATAAATTATATTCGCCTTCGAGATAGTAAAAAAGGCACACACACACACACGCACACACACACACGTTGCGACGGTAAATTGTCGCCATTATATATTTTAAATTTCACACATGGGTATTGTTTGTTTTTGATTTTGTCAACTACACAGTATAGTAGGGTCAGTTGGGCACCGTCTGTGAGAAAAACACCAGCGTGACGCAATTCACTCTGCCAGAAATTTGGAAACGACATTCTGTACTGTTTAGCATTCGCGCCGTAGGCTCAAATACGAACAGATGGTGAACACACAGAACAATCGTTGGCTTATCATATCCCCAAAACATGCACCGAAAGTGAGAAAATTAAAATATCCAATCAACATCTTGGCGTTTAGAGTGATCACGTGTGGTGGCGACTTTATGCCTCCATTCATCTTCATCAAGTGCCTGGAGGAGGTAGTACTGCCCCGGGTCAAGAGGGTGGCTGCTGGAAGACCGTATGTTTGGAAATAGGACTCTGCACCATGCCACACAAGCAGGAGAACCCAGTTATGGCTGTCAGGTAATTTCTGCGACCACATCACCCCTAATATCTGACCACCTAACTCCCCAGACTGCAAACCCCTTGATTATTATGTGTGGGGCGGATTTGAGTGAGAGACCAACAAAACTCTTTGTAACACCAAAGATGAACTGAAGGCAAGGGTTATGGCAGCAATCACCAACTTAAACAAGGAGACCATCCAGAAGAGTTGCAGGAGATTCTGAAGTTGTTTGGAGGCCATGGTTGAAGCCAATGGCGATTTCACTGAATAAATTTATTTAGTATTTCAAGATATTTTTATGTAATTTTGGTAAATATATCTGTTAAAATGAGATGTCGTGTGTGTGTGTGTGTGTGTGCGTGTATATCTATCTATCTATCTATCTATCTATCTATCTATCTATCTATCTATCTATCTATCTATCTATCTATTTCTCTCTCTCTCTCTCTCTCTCTCTCTCTCTATATATATATATATACATATATATATATATATATATATATATATATATATATAAGGTCATTCATATGTACAACCTGTATTAATATACAAATCTGTCTATATTTTATGTATGCGTATGAATAGTTATTTCTATAAAGGTTCGCCGTATATGCCCACCTTTATACACATATATACGCGAAATTATATCTACATATTTCTGGGAGTAACTTTTTCCCTTGAAACTCGATGCTGCATTTTCATGATGTTTTCCATATATATAAATCATCATCATCATCATCATCGTTTAACGTCTGTTTTCCATGCTAGCATGGGTTGGACGATTCGACCGGGGCCTGGGAAGCCAGGAGGCTGCACCAGGCTCCAGTCTGATCTGACAGTGTTTCTACAGCTGGATGCCCTTCCTAACGCCAACCACTCCGTGAGTGTAGTGCGTGCTTTTTACGTGCCACCGGCACGGACGCCAGTCGGGGCGGCGCTTTCCCAAATAAAACTGCACCTCATTTTTGAAGCTTTGACGACTCTATAAGGTGGTACTCAACACTCAATTATGAGTGCATTGCATTTTATAGGAGAAACAGCCGTAAGCTAAAGAAGTTCATTAGATAATTTATCATATTACATTACAGTATTTATCATAGATCTGCTTTCTCTCCCAAATCTCCGACAACTCTTTGAGCATCTTATAGCAGAAACAGTGTGAGCCATTGAAGATCATTTCATAATTTCTTGTTTCATAGTCATTTATATAAATTTTTTTATTCCACACTGGATTCTCCTAACGCTTTTCTCTAAAACATGTCTATATTGAGTCCTAACACCAGTTTAGAATAAGTCCTGGGGTAGATTTGTTCGAATAAATGAATGTGTGTGTGTGTCTATGTATGTATGTTTGTATGTATACATACATACATACATACATACATACATACATACATACATACATACATACATTATGGCTGCCCCCTCGTTATCGAGTATGGCCATTGCACGAAGCTTAACTGTTACTGGTGCCGCGATCGAATGTGACTTTTTAGCCCAGCTAAAGATCTACAATGTCTTATACAGAATTGGCAACTAAAACCTTTACCGGTAATAGCCAGCTGTAGTTGTAACTGGGCTTCATGTACCTTTGCAAGTCGTTTAAGTCCTCCTGCCGAATTACACTCTCTTCCACATGCCTGACAGATATGATTAGTATGGTGTGTTACACCACCACCAGTGGCCAGGTTGTCACTCATCTGTCTCGCCTTATGACTACGAAGATGACTCTTGAGTCCAGCTTTACTGAGGCAGTATCTTGCACAGACACTGCATGTCAGCATCATATGAAGACCCTCCCCATCTGGAAGTGTAACAGTGATGCCCTTCCTGACATCCCTCCTTACTTTCTCATGTGCAACTCGAGATTTCTCAAAAGTTGCTGTCCCCTCATGCACAATCCTTCTCCACCTGCTACGATCAATAGCTATGCCCTCCCATGTGTCAGGAGAGATGCAAGCATCTCGTAAGGAAGCCTTCAGCAAGTCCTTATACCTCTTTTGGTTTATACATACATACATACATACATACATACATACATACATACATACATACATACATGCAAAAGAGGGAAACTGTAAACCAGACTAGCAATATCTCCATCAATGACTTGACTGTTTCCCCTATATCTATCTGATGAGGAATGTTACAGATATGTAGGGATGGATGAAAACATATCTTACAATGGCACCTGTAACAAAACACGTGTCATTAATGAATATTACAGTCGAATAAAGAAAATTTTACACTCGGAACTCTCTGCATTCAGTAAAACAGTGGCCCACAATGTGTTTGCTTTGTCATTACTCATAACAACATTTGGGCTGCTTCATTGGACGCTTGAAGAGAAACAAGCCATTGATGCGAAAACCCGGAAGATACTAGCCAGCACACGTAACTGCCACATCAATAGTGACGTAGCCAGCACACATAACTACCACATAACTAGGCGCAGGAGTGGCTGTGTGGTAAGTAGCTTGCTAACCAGCCACATGGTTTCGGGTTCAGTCCCACTGCGTGGCATCTTGGGCAAGTGTCTTCTGTTATAGCCCCGGGCCGACCAATGCCTTATGAGTGGATTTGGTAGACGGAAACTGAAAGAAGCCTGTCGTATATATGTATATATGTATAAGTGTGTGTGTATATGTTTGTGTGTCTGTGTTTGTCCCCCTAGCATTGCTTGACAACCGATGCTGGTGTGTTTACGTCCCCGTCACTTAGCGGTTCGGCAAAAGAGACCGATAGAATAAGTACTGGGCTTACAAAGAATAAGTCCCGGGGTCCATTTACTCGACTAAAAGCGGTGCTCCAGCATGGCCGCAGTCAAATGACTGAAACAAGTAAAAGAGAGTAAAGGGAGTATGAATAGTGATGTAGACTGCCTCTACCTAAAACGGAAACAAGGCGGCAGAGGCACTTAACATCGATCCGGACTGCCTTTGAATGTCGTGTCATATTCCTTCGGCAACACCTTTTAACCGCCAAGTGTCGAAGTGCATCCCTTGAGAAAGTTTACATACATGAGACTGATAACATCATAAGACTTGGGAAGCAGCTCCTTGAGCAGCATTCCTTATATGATAACCTTAAATTCATGCCCAAAGGAGTCGCACGGCTTTACCACAACATGTCATCAGATGAAAGGATGAGTGTATATCAGCAGAGGACCATTCACAGATATTTTAGTAGAAAACTCTGTGATTATAGTAATATTGATCATCAAAGCAGTCTATTATGGACCAGTAATCGGATTACTACTTCCAACTTTGAAGAGTATCCGTTTGAAATCCAGGAACAGGAAATATCAACCAAATACCTGATGTACAAAAGGGACAGAAATGCAGGAAAAACAGCAAAATGTGACAACCGATGCAGACTTTGTGGAGTTAACACCGAAGATATCACCCACATCATAAGCAGTGTCCGAAAATGTCATCAAGGTAATCTACCGATGAAATATGCTATTATCGCAATGATACTGTATAACCAGATCTGTCGGAAGGGTAACCACAAGGACAAAGAAATAAGAAACCCACAGTTATAAGAAAGGAGTACTGGTGGAATTTCCCAGTGAAGACTTCAATAAAATGTAAACACAATAGACCTGACATAATGATTTGGGATAGAGAAGAAAAACTGTGCACAGTTGTGGAACTCAGCTGCCCAGAGGATGTTAACATCAGCGGAAAAGAAAATGCCTATGCTGAACTGTTGAGAAATCTGAAGTTACTCTATCCAGATTACAAGTTCAGGTTTATACCTGTAATTATTGGTGTCCCTGAGGTATGTAACGCACTGCCTAAATACCACACTTGATAAATTAGGCTTCTCAAAGACAGAAAATAGAAAGGCTACAGATCCAATCCATCACTGGAACTGTAAAAATCTGTAAAATTTTCCAGAAGTTTATCATTTAAGTATATATGAGCATGTCTGGATATGTAGCTATATGCATGAGAATACATACATGAAACAAAACATACAAATTTGCACATATACATACATACACATACACATACGAAAATACTCTATTGATGTTGTTGCAGTTCCAACGAAGGAGCCTTGGATCTAGGTTCGAAAGTTTAAAATGTGATATTGTTTTCATTATCTACATTTCAATGAAAGAGCAGCTCCTTCTTCAGAGGAAGGATTTAAATGATTAAAAAGAGAAGAGAAATCTCCGTCGATGCTGTTAGGAAATTCTAAATTATTATGTGAAGTAAACAGGAAAGCAGTTTTTATGCTGCACTGTAAGGGCGAAGTACATTGTAAAAATGGGGGACGCTATAGTTATTAGCCAAAACTGTGAATCTATGACAAATTGGCTGGACCCTGGCAAACTTTATAAATAGAGATAATTTTACCCGCCCAGTTTTTTTTTTTGACTGTTTATTCTGCGAGACAAAGTTGTTCAATTTTATTCTACAAGTTATGACTTACCCGTTTAGTTTATGCACTTTGTGCTTTGTGTTAGGCATTTATGGATTTATTTTATGCTCCAGGAATTCACCAGAACTTTTGTCAGATTTAAAATAATTTCTGTGTCACATCTAGGTGAGTACAAAAAAAAATCTCTTACTGTAAATTTTGTCTAATGGTTACTCAGCATGTTTGAAGCAGTTTTTTGTGAATTTAAAGCAAACTAGCTTTTTGTTTGACTATTTAATTTTAACTATAATTATTGATGTAGTCTGGCAGCCGTTTTGTGTCGTGGACTTTTAGTTTAAATAGTTGCTTTGACATTAGATTTAATTATGTATAGGTCCCAGGTTCGAAATCCAAGGTTGAACACCGAATTGATAGAAGACAGATTTTATGATATTCCAAGGTTCGAAATCCGGGGTTCGAAAACCGAATTTGTACTAAAATGGAAATCCGGATTTTATGAAATCCAAAATTTCTGGAATGCATATTTTTGAAAACATAAATTTGTGTGAGGCCAATTTTGGTGAAACCAAAACTACTGTAACTGGTCATTAAAGATGTAATAAATTGTTTTTTTGTCTAATTATGTGGATTTTATATATAATTATATATACACACACACACATATATGTATATATATCGTTCTATTCCCTGATATTATACCATTTACATACACATACACACACCGTTCTATAGTCTTATACAATAGTAAAGTGGATCGTGGAAGCTAAATATTATAAAATGCTAAATTTGGTGAAGGGGGTTATTTCTAGCATACAAAGTTTCCACGTAGTTTCCATCATTCCTAGTCTCGAGAGTCGATTACATTTTGACGAAGTCCAAGATAAATATTGGGAGGGGTTAGGTGCCTGAGAGGTTCATGTCAATCTTTGGTTTTCTTACAACCACGGCATTACACCTGTTTATAATTCCCTTCATTTTTTGTTCGCTAAAATAGCTTCAAACCTCCGAACTTTACAGATTTTTATGCGTCCATTCCTTACACCTATACCCAACCTTTCCATCTTCCAGTCCATCTCCACAGCTTTCCTAACAACAATCTAATTTCTGTCTAATCCTAAAAGCCATCACAAACGTCCATCTCGTCCGACCATCAGAGATAATTACTCCGTCACATGATACGTTCATGAAAACTCATGAATAAAACAAGATCGTCTGTTCAGTGAATTTCTGATCTTCTGCGTTGACGACCTGATTTCCTTCTTTCTTTTCATTTTTCTTTCCTGTCTTCTTTCTTTGTTTCATCGCGGATGAGTTTCGATGGCGTTTCACTTTCAAATTTTGCTTCCTTAGTCAAACCGAACAATCCAGAAATGTGTGTGTGTGAGCGTGTTTGTGCGAGTATGTGTGTGAGGGGGGGGGGCGTATATGTGTGTCTGTGCGCGCGCGCTTGTGAAAAGAATAGAATAGGAAAGAGAGAAGAACAGGTGAGGCAGACACACAGAAAGAAGTACACACGCGTACGCACGTGCACGTACACACGTACACATATGTCATTAACACGAAGGTCCTAGGTTATAGTTAGTTTTCTGTTATATACATGCATACATACACATAGACGCGCGCACACACACACACATACACACACACATACACACATATATATGGATCACTGATGGGGATTAATCAAATCTGAAATCAGCGCTGATATAACTCCACCTCGCTCGGCATAGGTGGGAAGCTTGTCTCCCTTGTCAACCGTTAGAAAAGTGCTCTCGCGTGGCTAAGAGCTGTTTTGACTGTTATTTCTAGCAATGTCAGTACTCCCTAGTACTCTCTGTCACTTTAGTGCGACGACTATGCTCGTTGCCTTGCGATTGTAAATTGCAAACAGCCACCTCAATAATGATTATTTATATATATATATATGTGTGTGTGTGTGTGGAGGCGCAATGGCCCAGTGGAAACGGACTCGCGGTTTCGATTCCCAGACCAGGCGTTGTGAGTGTTTATTGAGCGAAAACACCTAAAGCTCCACGAGGCTCCTGCAGGGGGTGGTGGCGATCCCTGCTGTACTCTTTCGCCACAACTTTCTCTCACTCTTTCTTCTGTTGGCCTGCTCGCTTAGCCAGCGGGGTGGCGTCACTTGAAGGCTAAAACAATGCAAAGCGCATTGTGACCAGCGATGTGTAGCAACATCTGATAGCCTGGTCGGTCACGGTGATATATATATATATATATAGGCGAGCTGGCAGAAACGTTAGCACGCCGGGCGAAATGCTTTGTGGTATTTCGTCTGTCGTTACGTTGTGAGTTCAAATTCCGCCGAGGTCGACTTTGCCTTTCATCCTTCCGGGGTCGATAAATAAAGTACCAGTTTCGCACTGGGGTCGATGTAATCGGCTTAATCCGTTTGTCTGTCCTTGTTTGTCCCCTTTATGTTTAGCCCCTTGTGGGTAATAGAGAAATAAATATATATATATATATATGAAAGGTTTGATTGAACTCCCCTTTACTTAAAGTTTCGTGGACGTAGAACACGTTTACATCATATATTCTAAGTAAGACTGCTTAACACCCTGTTAGTTACTTCAGATCACATGGGTGTTTTAAATTTTTTAGTGGCCTCACTTCTTTCACTGTGTATGTCCCATGTGGTGGAGAAGACAGGGCGTTTGCGTCAGTTACTCAGCATTCAGTATACGGCATTTTGGATACAACAGTTACCTGGTGGAAAAGCAATCATTTTAGAGGTTTCAGATGACATGAATTGGCGGGACGAACAAATTCTGCAAACACGAAATAGTTCCTTATTTACAAAGCCGTCCTCAAGGAAATCCAACAGCATCGTTGTAATCTCTTAACATTATGGCTAGACTCTAAGAAGCCGTTCGACTTTGTGCGTCCCTCGTGGATGATAGAATTACTACATCTTGCCTAAGTACCAGTGGCTATAGCTAATATCATAGAGAGATCACAACATGGTCCACACAGTTATCACTAACAGCTACTAATGCAATACCTATTGTTACAACCACAATTAGGTTACCAACGGGTTTACTATTTTTTTGTTTGTTCCTTCTCGAGCCATGCCTGGCTTATAAGGACCGGTTTCCCGGTTTCTTGGCATATAGGTTCCCCACCTGGACGGGACGCCAGTCCGTCGCAGGTGAGCTGCAAGATGCAGGAGGAAAGAGTGAGAGAAAGTTGTGGCGAAAGAGTCAGCAGAAGTTTCGCCATTACCTTCGGCCGGAGCCGCGTGGAGCTTAGGTGTTTTCGCTCATAAACACACACACATCGCCCAGTCTGAGATTCGAACCCGCGATCCCTCGACCGCGATTCCGCTGCTCTAACCACTAGGCCATGTGCCTTTACTAAGTTCCAGTGGCTATAACTAATATCATAGAGAGATCACAACATGATCCACACAGTTATCACTAATAGCTACTAGTGCAATACCTATTGTTACAACCACAATTAGGTTACCAACGGATTTACTATACACCAGGGTGATATTTTATGTGTAATATTCTTTGTACTGGCAGCGAACCCGTTGTCAGTTCTATGGATGAAATGCTAAAGCTACATTTTGGGATATGCAAAAATGAATTCAACTAATTTTACTCAGGCATATTTTGTTATTGATTTATATTCTGTTAAAATGAACAAATGGACAATTAGAATTGGTGACAACATTCTCGGGAGACATACTCTCTCTCTACTCTTTTACTTGTTTCAGTCATTTGACTGCGGCCATGCTGGAGCACCGCCTTTAGTCGAGCCACTCGACCCCGGGACTTATTCTTTTGTAAGCCCAGTACTTATTCTATCGGTCTCTTTTACCGAACCGCTGAGTTACGGGGACATAAACACATCAGTATCGGTTGTCAAGCAATGCTTGGGGGACAAACATAGACACACAAACATACACGCACATAGATATATATATATATATATATATATATATACATATATACGACGGGCTTCTTTCAGTTTCCGTCTACCAAATCCACTCACAAGGCTTTGGTCAGCCCGAGGCTATAGTAGAAGACACTTGCCCAAGGTTCCACACTGTGGGACTGAACCCGGAACCATGTGGTTGGTAAGCAAGCTACTTACCACACAGTCACCCCTGCGCATAGGAATGAAGTTTGTCAACGAGACTGAGAATATGGCTCGTCTGTTTCCTCATCTCCAATGAAGAATACTATAAGTGTCTTAGAATTGATGAAAACGTTACCTGCGTTGATGGTGTCAGTAAAGCCAGAGAAACAAACAAAATTTCTTCATCAGGCTTCGGAAATTATAGAACTCAGAGCTGTGTGCATTCAATAAAACCATATCGCTTAATTAATTCTTTTGCAATGCTACTACTAGTACCAGCATGTAGGGTGTGAGACTGGACACTTGACGAAATGTGCACTCTGGACATCGAAACCAGAAAGATACTGGCCACGAGTGGCAACTTCTGCATTAACAGCGAAACCAATGGTATCTGCGTGTAGCGGTAAATGTATTAAGTCAGTGCAAACAGCCTTTGAATGTTGCATCGTATCGCTCAGACAACACCCACTGAACAGTAAAGAAAGAACTGTGTACATTCCATGCATATTCAAAAGTAAAAGAACATCTTTAGAATAGGGGAAGGACTCCTGAGCAGGTACCCTGAGAGTACAGCTGTCTCACATGACCCAAAGAAAGCTGGACTGACCTATCTATGCTGAAGCTTCGGTGAGAAGTACTCATCATATCTATTTCTTTACTACCCACAAGGAGCTAAACACAGAGGAGACTAACAAGGACAGATAAACGGATTAAGTCGATTACATCGACCCCAGTGCGTAACTGGTACTTAAT
Source organism: Octopus sinensis (assembly GCF_006345805.1). Classification (NCBI taxonomy): domain Eukaryota; kingdom Metazoa; phylum Mollusca; class Cephalopoda; order Octopoda; family Octopodidae; genus Octopus; species Octopus sinensis. The sequence continues at coordinate 3,077 of NW_021823737.1, read as the reverse complement.
TTATCGACCCCCGAAAGGATGAAAGGCAAAGTCGACCTCGGCGGAATTTGAACTCAGAACGTAACGGCAGACGAAATACGCTACGCATTTCACCCGGCGTGCTAACGTTTCTGCCGAGCGGGTACGTATCCCATAAGCTAGAGGGCAGCAGCAGCATTGACAGGAAGAATAGCCTCTCCAGACCTGCAATAGGTACGTGGAGGCGCAATGGCCTAGTGGTTAGGGCAGCGGACTCGCGGTCGTAGGATCGCGGTTTCGATTCCCAGACCGGGCATTGTGAGTGTTTATTGAGCGGAAACACCTAAAAGCTCCACGAGGCTCCGGCAGGGGATGGTGGTGATCCCTGCTGTACTCTTTCTCTCACTCTTACTTCCTGTTTCTGTTGTACCTGTATTTCAAAGGGCCAGCCTTGTCACACTCTGTGTCACGCTGAATATCCCCGAGAACTACGTTAAGGGTACACGTGTCTGTGGAATGCTCAGCCACTTGCACGTTAATTCCACGACCAAGCTGTTCCGTAGATCGTATCAGCTGGGACCCTCATCGTCGTAACCGACGGAGTGCTAAAGAAGAAGCAATAGGTACATCAAGACTTACCTTCAAGAAGATGCCTTCGCTATCAATGAACAGGAGATAGCTGCTAAATGCCTGATAGACAAGAGGGACATTTATCTGCAAGAACCTGGCAGTGAGATTGAACCAAAGCCTAGTTTGTGAAGTGAAATTTCAACTGAACTGCTATGGCAATATGCTAATCTAATCCATGTTGATTTAGTGAATAACAACAAATTAGTTTCCAGGGCTAATTACTTAGCTACCAACATAGCGAAATATTGATAACATATCGATTAGTGATGATCGAATCCCATACAGGCGCTCCCTTAACTGCCATATTCTAGAGAACATTACATCGTCTAGGACAACGCTTATCGCAGAGACCTTCGGTTCCACACTACGTGGGGGTGGGGTGTATGTGTGTGTGTGTGGGGGATTTGTATGAGTGGGAGTATGCGCTTGGTGGAGGCATATATGAATGATTATACGTGTTTACATACGTTTATTGTATATATATATATATATATATATATATATATATATATATATATATATATATATATATATAGATATATATATATATATATATATATATATATATATATATATATATATATATGTATGGTGGGTGTGTGGGGAGGCGCAATGGCCTAGTGGTTAGAGCAGCGGATTCGCGGTCGTAGGATCGCGGTTTCGATTCCCAGGCCGGGCGTTGTGAGTGTTTATTGAGCGAAAACACCTAAAAGCTCCATGAGGCTCCGGCAGGGGTGGTGATGATCCCTGCTGTATTTTTTCGCCACAACTTTCTCTCACTCTTTCTTCTGTTGGCCTGCTCGCTTACCCAGCGGGGTGGCGTCATTTGAAGGCTAAAACAATGCGAAGCGCATTGTGACCAGCGATGTGTAGCAACATCTGATAGCCTGGTCGGTCACGGTGATATATATATATGTATGTATTCATTCATTGATTCTTTTACTTGTCTCAGTCATGTGACTGCGGTCATGCTGGAGCACCACCTTTTAGTCAAACAAATCGACCCCAAGGCTTATTTTTTTAACGTCTGGTACTTATTCTATCGTTTTTTTTTGTTTTTTTTGCTGAAGCGCTAAGTTATGGGTACATAAACACACCACCACCGGTTGTCAAGCGGTGATGGAGGCATAAACACAGACACAAAAACGCGCGCACACACACACACACACACATATATACGACGGGCTTCTTTCAGTTTCCGTCTACCAAATCCACTCTCAAGGCCTTGGTCAGCCTGAGGCCACAACAGAAGACACTTGCCTAATGTGCCATGCAGTGGGACTGAAACCGGAACCATGTGGTTAGGAAACAAGCTTCTTACCACACAACCATGCCTGCGCGTATCTATTTTATAAAATTTCGTCCAAAAAATAAAACCTGTAAATGAAGAACTCAATTTATAGATATGAGAATAAATCGTTTATTATTTTGAATAGCTCGAGCACACGATTGACTGGAATGCTTCAACCAGCAACAAGCTCATGGCTGCATCCGCAGCAACTGATGCTTCCTTTAAGAAAAGCTGCCTGTCTATGATGTAGAGTCCAACCATCTCCAAAAACGAAGGAGGATAATGATGAAGAAGCTGCTACTGCCACTATTCCCACCATAATTATTAGTTAAAAACTTTGGCACAGGACCAGAAAGTTCGGAGGTGTGGGTAAGTCGATTATATCAACCCCATTATTCAACTGGTGCCTGTTTTATTGACCTCAAAAGCATGAAAGGCAAAGTCGGCCTTGGCAGAATTTGAACTCAGAACATAAAGACGGATGAAACGCCTTTGAGCCTTGTGACTGGCTCGCTAACGATTCTGCCAGTTCACCGCTTTCACTACCACCATAATTACTGGTATCTCTCAGTGTCAATAATTTGATTCCACCGAATTAATTTTCCTAACAGACAGGACACTTAAAAATTCAGAGGGACATGAACAAATTCTACCACCTGGAAAGAGAAATGCTATCCTGGCTTTGGGTTTTCGAGCCAATTTCCATTTTCCAGACTTTATTCACAAGGCTTAAGTTTTCCTAAAGTTTACAGTAAAAGATGACACTTTCTCAACGTGATGCTCAACGGGGTCAACACATGAAGCCATGTACTTGTGAAGTGAACTTAGCCCAATAACAACTTCGCGCCCACAGTTTATCTCAGAATGCCAGAATCAAAACTAGGAACTCACTCTAGTGCTTTACTCTCTGATCTAACTCTCCTCGTCCTATTATGGTACGTTTCTACTATGGAAGGCTCATAGTATAATAACTGTGTGTGTGTGTGTATATATATATATATAGTGTATATTTATATATATTCTATATTATATATATATATATATATTATATATATAATATATATATATATATATATAATGTATATATATATTATATATATATGTATATATATATATATATATATAGATACAATTTATATATATATATATATATATAATGTAATATATATATATATATATATAATGTATATATATATAT
>NW_021823736.1:2500-21429 GCF_006345805.1 Octopus sinensis | reverse complement strand
AATAATAATAAATGCCCTGATGCAGTACCAGGCTGTGGCTCTCATGGCTTCTGATCTTAACTGATTGGAAGTGTTATCATGTATATTGTTTTGTCTTGGTATAAAAGATGGGCTACAACAAATATTCTGCTCAATACCACAGATTTGCTTGTCAGTTGTTTGACCTTAACCTGTTGAGCATGTCCCTTAGTGGCTGCCGATATATGCATCTCTGATCACGAGCAGAAGTAGTGGGGGAGCATCATAACCATGTGGTGAGAGGGATTCTTTGGGGTTCGAATAATTCACCTCTGGAAACATGGGTGGTTCTTTCTTTCAACATCCTTAAACAACCCTTATTCAGGGACCTTTTGAGCGGGATGGGCTACTCAACCTGAAGAAAATTCTAACTGGGCCCCACCTGCAAGGTCATGTGCTGTTTATCTTGATATGAGATCACCATGTCGCGCACATATGGTTGTGATGCATGTGCCTGGTGTACCCTTATCAGACGGGTAGTCATGATGGGTATTTTGGGCTTCGTATATTTTACCCCAGTGTCACTTTGATGGCATGCACTGCTCTCTCACTCAATAATAATAATAATAATAATAATAATAATAATAATAATAATAAAATATATAATAATAATACTAATAATAATAATAATAATAATAATCTTTTCTACTCTAGGCACAACGCGCGAAGTTTTTTGAATGGGGAGCAGTCTATTTGATCGACCCCAGTACGCAACTGGTACTTAATTTATCGACCTCGAAAGGATGAAAGGCAAAGTCAACCTCGGCAGAATTTGAACTCAGAATGTAAAGACAGACGAAATACTGCTAACCATTTCGCCCGGCGTCCTAACGTTTCTGCCAGCTCACCTGGTGCTGTATGAACATTTAATGTGGTTTTAGAGCCAAGTTTTGGCTGCTATTTCCAGCGTGATGGTATCTCTTAGATACCCTTAATTATAATTTTAATAATAATTATTACCTTTGTAGGTTTTTATTCCCACGCTGGCCCTTGATAAGATCGATATTTAAATTAACGATCTTATCCTTATATATAATATATATATATATATATGTATATATATATATACGCTTATATATTTGTTGTGCAAGATTTTTTATGTGAAGTCGTGTGTTGAAACAGATATTGTTATATTTCGGAGTGGTCATTTTGCCAGTGTAGCCAATAAAAACACACGCACTATATATTTGGTGTTATTTTGCTTCATTGTTATTTATTTTTTACATTAATCTTAATCTTATTTCGGCCAGAGTTCTTTCGTCACACTCCTGTGACCGCATCAGTGGTCCTTTGTTTTCTACTTTCTTATTTGTGTCTCTCCTTACTAACCGCCAGCCATTTTGTATTTCTATTGTATGTCTTCATTTGCGCATGCTTATATGTCTATGCGCGTCTATGTTTATTTATGTGTGTGTGTGGGTGGGAGGCCTGTAATATTTGTATCTTCTGTTTATATACGTTCATGTAATGTAATTTGTTTTTGTTGTTGTTTTTGTTTATTCTTATTTTGTGCATGTGTTTATATCCATGAAGTCTGGTGCAACATAGTAAATTCCATTGTCTCGACCACGGTCGAACAATGATGACGATGACTCCAAACGAAAGCCAGAGCTTCCTTCGACCACTACATAAAAAGTGGAGGCGCAATGGCCCAGTGGTTAGGGCAGCGGACTCGCGGTCGGAGGATCACGGTTTCGATTCCCAGACCGGGCGTTGTGAGTGTTTATTGAGCGAAAACACCTAAAAGCTCCACGAGGCTCCGGCAGGGGATGGTGGTGATCCCTGCTGTACTCTTTCACCACAACTTTCTCTCACTCTTACTTCCTGTTTCTGTTGTACCTGTATTTCAAATGGCCGGCCTTGTCACTCTCTGTGTCACGCTGAATATCCCCGAGAACTACGTTAAGGATGCACGTGTCTGTGGAGTGCTCAGCCACTTACACGTTAATTTCACGAGCAGGCTGTTTTGTTGATTCGGATCAACCGGAACCCTCGTCGTCGTAACCGACGGAGTGCTTCCATCCATCACATAAAAAGTATTAAGAAAAATCAGTTATTTAGATATACTTTTATTTTAGTTGTTTACACTATTTTACGCTTCTTATTACTCTTATACATTCAAAGTTCACAAATTTCCTTATTCAAATTATGATTCGTATTCCTTTCGATAATATCAATATGATTCCAAAACTTCTTTGTAGACGATATTTTCTGTTTGGTCGACACTAATTTACAAATTACTGGAGTTCGTTGCTCTACTCATAGCGACGTGTGGAGGCGCAATGGCCCAGTGGTTAGGGCAGCGGACTCGCGATCATAGGAACCCTCATCGTCGTAACCGACGGAGTGCTTCCATCCACTCAAAGCGACGTATCACTGGCCGTGTGTAAATATCAGAGTGGGTAGAAATACACCTACACGGTCTAAAGTCTGGCCCTGTGTTTTGTGTGCTGTGAATACGCGAGCGGAAACTTTATGGTTGCAAAAATCAAAGTTGGTCTTTTCTCTCACTGTTCTATGCGAATAATATCTGATATTTGGTACTGCGGGTTATTTTGATTGACAAAACTGTGATATAGACAACAGCCACTTCGATTAGTCGTTTCGAATCCTGCTCGAGACTGACACACTTCAACTACACAAACATACACAAACACACTTAATGCCTCATCCACCGCGACGCGCACAGGACACAGGCATTTTAGTCATAGCCAGTTCGATCCCACTGTCCCATAAAATATTAATATGATAATTTTAAAAAGATAAAAAAATACATAAAAACATCCTATTGAACGGGTCTCAAATTGTCTAGTCCGGTGTTCTTTTTAATTTTTCTTATCTTATTTAGGACCTGTCCCCACCGAAACAAGGCCTTAAAGTTTTGCGACCCCTCACAGAAAATTTATAAAATAAAGTTTTTAAAAAAATGCTCCCATGTTGCTCCCATCTGCTAAATTCACTCAAAAATCATTGGGATATGCCAGAAGACACTTACCCAAAGTGCCACGCATTGGGATCGAACGTGATTGTGAACTGAGCTTTTTAACCTTTCTAGTATAGTGTTCGAGGGAATGGGCCTTATCTCTTCCGAATTCCGAACCTTTTCGTTTCCCCCTGCCCTTCACAATACGATACTTCAGGTGATACATGCTTCCAGCTCTATAGCAACGATGGCTTTAGCGTTACAACTTCAGATTCATGCTCTTCAATTTCTTTTTGTCCCCCCCCCAATTGGTACAGCTTTGGTATTGGTTCTGTTTTGTTTTAATGGGGCATCGCCACTGGTAAGTCTACCGTCACCTACTGACCACATATCTATTTCTTTACTACCCACAAGGGGCTAAACATAGAGGGGACAAACAAGGACAGACAAACGGATTAAGTCGATTACATCGACCCCAGTGCGTAACTGGTACTTAATTTATCGACCCCAAAAGGATGAAATGCAAAGTTGACCTCGGCGGAATTTGAACTCAGAACGTAGCGGCAGACGAAATACCTATTTCTTTACTACCCACAAGGGGCTAAACATAGAGGGGACAAACAAGGACAGACAAACGGATTAAGTCGATTACATCGACCCCAGTGCGTAACTGGTACTTAATTTATCGACCCCAAAAGGATGAAATGCAAAGTTGACCTCGGCGGAATTTGAACTCAGAACGTAGCGGCAGACGAAATACCTATTTCTTTACTACCCACAAGGGGCTAAACATAGAGGGGACAAACAAGGACAGACAAACGGATTAAGTCGATTACATCGACCCCAGTGCGTAACTGGTACTTAATTTATCGACCCCAAAAGGATGAAATGCAAAGTTGACCTCGGCGGAATTTGAACTCAGAACGTAGCGGCAGACGAAATACCTATTTCTTTACTACCCACAAGGGGCTAACATAGAGGGGACAAACAAGGACAGACAAAGGGATTAAGTCGATTACATCGACCCCAGTGCGTAACTGGTACTTAATTTATCGACCCCGAAAGGATGAAAGGCAAAGTCGACCTCAGCGGAATTTGAACTCACAACGTAACGACGGACGAAATACGGCTACGCATTTCGCCCGGCGCGCTAACGTTTCTGCCAGCTCGCCGCCTTTTACTGACCACATATCGTCGCCACTGCGTTGACCACGCGGTTATAACACAATGTAAGAATCAGACAGAGTTTGAACTTCCCTTAGCAGGCACCTCAATGGCCACGCTTGTATTTCCTACCTCCAGATACCTCTGTTACCACCACCACCACCACCACACCACCACCATCACTAAAACCACCATCAGCCCGGCCGTCAAACTCTGACCCACAATCACCGTCGCTACCACTTTGATCACTACAGCCATCACTACACCTCTCCCCACCGGCAAACCTCTCTACTACTGCCATCACCACTTCTACAACAACAGCTACTACTACTACTACTACTACTACTACTACAACAACAACAACAACAATTACTACTACTACTACTACTACTACTACTACTATTACTATTACTACTACTACTACTACCAAAACTTCCACAATCTCCACCACTACCATCACCACCACAACAGCTATTGTTTCACTACACTTTCTACTACTGCCACCACCATGATATGAACAAGGGCACCACCCCCATCCAGGATGTACAGACCCTCCACCATCACTCCCGTCGCCAACTACAACGACAACAGCAAAAGCGACACCACTACAATGTTTATATACAACACCCAAACATCAATAGCACCACTACCACTTTCACCACAAACAGTACTACCTCCCACACAACCACTACCACCATCCACTACCACCACAACTATCATCATTTTCCACCATCACTGCCCACATGTACACCACCACCTTTATTCCTGCCGTCATCACCCTCACCATCACCACTGCTACCACCGCTACCACCGCTACCACTGCCACTACTATCATCACTACCACTACCAACAACAACAGCAACAACACTACCAACACCAACCAACTTTACGAACACCACTACCACCATCACCACCACCACCAATACCATCTCCATCACCACCTTTACCATCAGCACCACCACCACTACCACTGTCATCAACACCACCAACACCAACACCAACATCACCATCACCTTCTCCGCAACCGCCACCACCACCAGCAGCAGCAGCAGCTAACGTCATCACCTCGACCGCCACCACCACCAACAACAATAACAATAGCAATACCAAAACCGACCACCACCACCACAACCAGCACCACCCACAACAACAACAATACTACAGCCACGACGAACCACCACCACTATCAGCACATGCAACAATTCCAGCGGCAGCAGCAGCAACAACAACAACGGCAGCACCGATACCACCAGCACCAGCACCACCACCACCAGCGCCGTTTCCATCTTCAGCATCATCACCACCGCCGCTACCACGAGCACCGTCACCGTCACCGCCACCACCACCACCACCGCCAGCAACCCTGCCCTCACCGTCAGCACCAGCATCGCTGTCCCCCACCAGTGCTATCACCGCCACCCTCAACCGGCAACAGCACCAGCACCGCCGTCACCACCACCACCACCACCACCACCACCAGCACCACCATCATCATCAGCATCATCATCATCACCATCACCATCACCACCATCACCACCATCAACACCATCACCATCAGCATCATCATCATCATCATCACCAACACCATCACCATCATCACCACCACCATCACCACCATCATCATCATCATCATCACTACCACCACCACCACCACCACCATCACCACTGCCAACAGCATCAGCGTCAGCACCAGCACCGCCGATACCACCACCACCACCGCCACCGACTCCACCAGCACCAACAACATCACTGACTCCACCACCACCATCACCATTGCCAACAGCCTCAGCATCACAGCACCAGCACCGCCAATACTACCACCACCACCGCCGACTCCACCAGCACCAACAACATCACTGACTCCACCACCACCACCAACACCACCACCACCATCACCGCCGCCACCAACACCTACACCATGAGCATCACAACCATCGGCAACATCGGCGCTGTCAACACCAGTACCAGCACCAGCACCACCACCACCACCACCGCCGACTCCACCAGCACCAACAACGTCCCTGACTCCACCACCACCACCACACCAGCACCAGCACCAGCACCCCTGCCACCACCACCAGCAGAAGCGCCAGCAACGCCGCCGCCAGTCATCCCCTACTCTCCCCTCCGACGGTTCCACGCAACCCATCAAAGGTTTATTTACATAGCGATGTTTTTACAGCTAGTTTCTTGTGTGATGTTACGTTAAGTGGGAGGGACTCGCGCAGTCGCACAGAACTGCGCTCTCGCTGTGCTGGCTATTAGATGAATGGCGCGGCGGGGTGTGGGTGGATGGGTGTGGGTAGCGAGGCGGTGGGGTCGGGACTGGCCTAGCCTGGGGGGACACCCGGGGCGGTGAGTGGCTGGCTGTACGTGTGTGTGTGTGTATGTGTTTGGTTGGGAATGATGAAACGGATGGGTGGGGGTGGAAGTCGGGTGGTATCGGTGTTGAGAATGTATGTGTGTGGGGGGTGGGGGTAAGGTGGGGGGTTTGGAAGGCGGGGGGGGGGAAATACCGTTGAGTGCCGTGTGGCGTCGATAACAGCAGAGGCAGCTCCACCTTCTCATCTCATGCGTGTGAGTGAATGGTGTGTGCGCATGTGTGTGTGTGCGTGTATGTGTGGGTGGGTATGTTTGTATATATATATGTATATATATATATTCTTACTCTTTACTCTTTTACTTGTTTCAGTCATTTGACTGCGGCCATACTGGAGCACCGTCTTTAATCGAGCGACTCAACCCCAGTACTTACTCTGTCGGTCTCTTTTGCCGAACCGCTAGATGACGGGGACATAAACACACCAGCATCGGTTGTCAAGCAATGCTAGTGGGGGACAAACACAGACACACAAACACACACGCGCACACACACACACACACACACACACACACACACACACATATATATATATATATATATATATACACTCCTGTTTATATATATATATACACACACAAACACAGACACAGGCACACAGACATGTACATATATATATCTTTTATCTTTTACTTGTTTCAGTCATTAGAGCATTTTAACTCACACTAATCAACCACAAGGTGGATTTTTTAAAAGCCTGGTACTTATTCTATTGGGTCCCTACAGCCCAACTGTACATATTGTACCGTGGAGGCGCAATGGCCCAGTGATTAGGGCAGCGGACTCGCGGTCATAGGATCGCGGTTTCGATTCCCAGACCGGGCGTTGTGAGTGTTTATTGAGTGAAAACACCTAAAAGCTCCACGAGGCTCCGGCAGGGGATGGTGGTGATCCCTGCTGTACTCTTTCACCACAACTTTCTCTCACTCTTACTTCCTGTTTCTGTTGTACCTGTATTTCAAAGGGCCGGCCTTGTCACTCTCTGTGTCATGCTGAATATCCCCGAGAACTACGTTAAGGGTACACGTGTCTGTGGAGTGCTCAGCCACTTACACGTTAATTTCACGAGCAGGCTGTTCCGTAGGATCGGATTCACCGGAACCCTCGTCGTCGTAACCGACGGAGTGCTTCCACATATTGTACCAAGGATAATAAGACAAAAACTGGTGAGACGGTTACTGGCGTAAAAAGAGGGTGTTTGGGACAGAACTGGTTAGCATCCCAGTCCAGTTTGCTGGACATTGTTGTAGAGCTGAAAACGAGGCAATTTCTACTCTTTTCCTCTGGAAGCCATCTGCTCGCAATACAAGAGGGCGCACACTCTCCTACCCTGATGTAATCTCCAGGGATACAGGCATCCAGCAACAGGACCTCCGTAATGCCATGATGGACCGTGAAGTCTGGCGTAGCGTGGTAAATTCCATTGTCTTGACCACGGTCGAACAATGATGATGATGATGTGAGGAAGGGATCCAACAAGCAATCTACAAGAATGACTCCATGTGGAATGGAAGCACTCCGTCGGTTACGACGATGAGGGTTCCGGTTGATCCGAATCAACGGAACAGCCTGCTCGTGAAATTAACGTGTAAGTGGCTGAGCACTCCACAGACACGTGCACCCTTAACGTAGTTCTCAGGGATATTCAGCGTGACACAGAGAGTGACAAGGCCGGCCCCTTGAAATACAGGTACAACAGAAACAGGAAGTAAGAGTGAGAGAAAGTTGTGGTGAAAGAGTACAGCAGGGATCACCACCATCCCCTGCCGGAGCCTCGTGGAGCTTTAGGTGTTTTTCGCTCAATAAACACACACAACGCCCGGTCTGGGAATCGAAACTGCGATCCTCCGACCGTGAGTCCGCTGCCCTAACCACTGGGCCATTGCGCCTCCACTAAGAATGACTCCATGTACATAGACTCCAGATGCATAAATAACAAGAGTCCGAGAGTCCGAGCATAGAGGAAGGAGAAAAGGGCGAGCTTTCTAATCGCACTCACCGAAGATGATCCCAACTAAAAAAAAAAAAAACTAGAATATTATGTCTTGGTCAAATATCTGATCCTTAGTTCCTTTGCATGCCCTTTTTTTATTACATGTGACCCACACGACATATTTTCCTGGGGTTCATGCACCGTAGGGGATACACATTCCCAAATTTTTACAGCCACAAGAATAACTTGGGAATTGTAAAAAGAAAGTTTTATATTATTCAGAACGTATAAGGCGCAGGAGTGGCTGTGTGGTAAGTAGCTTGCTTACCAACCACATGGTTCCGGGTTCAGTCCCACTGCGTGGCACTTTGGGCAAGTGTCTTCTACTATAGCCCCGGGCCGACCAATGCCTTGTGAGTGGATTTGGTAAACGGAAACTGAAAGAAGCCCATCGTATGTATGTATATATATATATATATATATATATATATATATATATATGTGTGTGTGTGTGTGTGTGTGTGTGTATGTGTGTGTGTGTGTGTGTCTGTGTTTTTCCCTCTAACATCGCTTGACAACCGATGCTGGTGTGTTGAAGTCCCCGTAACTTAGCAGCTCAGCAAATGAGACCGATAGAATAAGTACTAGGCTTACAAAGAATAAGTCCTAAGGTCGATTTGCTCGACTAAAGGCAGTGCTCCAGCGGCTGATTAAATTTACCTAATCTTCCAAATAGGAATCCCTATCAGGGGCTACCTCGCAGAGACCAGTCCCTGTAAATACCAGCCTCCGAACATCGGAAGATTATCTTGATCGCAGCAGATTTAAAATACAGCCCGCCCTAAGTCTGCAATAAGAATTAACGACTGCACATTGATATGAGGCGGGTTGCAGAGGTTTTGCAGCATGCTCTCGCTAAAAAAGTTCTGAACCGCTTGCGTTTTACAGAAGAGAAATATTCTGTTTCCGAGTGAAGTTTCAGCAAAAGCTATCTGGTACCGTTCCATTAAAAGGTTAGAATGGAGTCACTTGTACTAAAAACCCAACGCTAAGACTTCGAAAAGTAACCAGTACTTAATTAACGTGACCCTGTGTATTTCGAAACTTGGATATTTTCTGCGGCCCTTAGGATTGATCAGCCACTTGCACATTAATTTCACTAGGTGTAAGTTCCGTTGGTTGGTTCAACTGGAACCCTCGTCGTCGTAACAGAAGAAAGCGCCAGTCAAAAAGAAAAGGAGCTGTTTGAATTCCTTTGGCTCAACAGAACGCTTTGTGGGATTATGGGTTGCCATTGGTCAGAGTTCGTATTCAGCCAACGACTGTACTCAGAAAATGAGATGCGTCCTGTTACTTGTATGATTCGGGAACTTGATTTTATTCTCACGCGCCTCCACGTTTCATTCGATGTCCTAACGGCCGTGCCAATTTACCCTGTGTTCTCTTCTCTGAGGATTCCGGCTGGGGCGATGACACGTGTTGGCCGGCCGCATTTCACAGCAGATCAGAAGTACCCCACGGAAATGGGGACTAAGTGGGACACTGCTCGGAGGATTGCCTGGAACGACCCTAGCAAATACCTATTTCTTTATTACCCACAAGGGGCTGAACATAGAGGGGACAAACATGGACAGACATAGGTATTAAGTCAATTATATCGACCCCAGTGCTTAACTGGTACTTAATTTATCGACCCCGAAAGGATGAAAGGCAAAGTCGACCTCGGCGGAATTTGAACTCACAACGTAACGTCAGACGAAATACCGTTAAGCATTTCGCCCGACGTGCTAACGATTCTGCTAGCTCGCCGCCTAGCAAATACCGTCAAATGGGGAGGCATTGACACGCCGTAACGGCGCATGCTCCCAGACCTGACCTATATGGTCAGGTCTGAGAAAATACTCCTCAAGGGAAGGCTACTGGGAGCTATTGTTCTTTACCAACAGGGAATGCGATTAACGGTACAATATTTACACTACATTGGTAGAACTAGCGTAGGTGTGGCTGTGTGGTAAGTAGCTTGCTTAGCAACCACATGGTTCCGGGTTCAGTCCCACTGCGTGGCACCTTGGGCAAGTATCTTCTACTATAGCCTTGGGCCGACCAAAGCCTTGTGAGTGGATTTGGTAGACGGAAACTGAAAAGAAGCTCGTCGTATATATGTATATATGTATATATATATATATATATAATATATATATATATACCAATTAAGGACTGAACACGAAAAGTGGACAGTCAACATGCTAGATATAGACGTCAAATCGCCATTCACCACAAAAGATTATGTTCTCAGATCAAACTCAACACAAAACCATAGCAATAAACAAGTGAAAATATACGAAATAAAATAATTACCCATGTACTAATTAGTTTCAGCTGTTATTTTCCGCAAGGAAAACTGCAGCCATCATCAGCATGGTCCGTTATAAATGTAATTTGCTGGACTAGATGCAAACACGATACCGAAATATCGCGTGCATGAGTTCAGCCTATTACATTTGAATATATCTTTCAAATGCCTTTACTTTGGCGCGTTGGAACCCGAGAAAACCAGCCTGCAGCTAATAATTAGCAGCAGTTAATTTATCGGTTAGAGAACATATTTATTTATATAAAATTAATTAAGGGTAGAAATTGATATTTATCAATTAAGACCGGTGGTCTAGCATATTAAAAAAGAATCCGAAGATTAAAATATTTATATATACCAATTAAGGACTGAACACGAAAAGTGGACAGTCAACATGCTAGATATAGACGTCAAATCGCCATTCACCACAAAAGATTATGTGTTCTCAGATCAAACTCAACACAAACCATAGCAATAAACAAGTGAAAATATACGAAAAAAATAATTACCCATGTACTAAATTAGTTTCAGCTGTTATTTTCCGCAAGGAAAACTGCAGCCATCATCAGCATGGTCCGTTATAAATGTAATTTGCTGGACTAGATGCAAACACGATACCGAAATATCGCGTGCATGGAGTTCAGCCTATTACATTTGAAATATCTTTCAAATGCCTTTACTTTGGCGCGTTGGAACCCGAGAAAACCAGCCTGCAGCTAATAATTAGCAGCAGTTAATTTATCGGTTAGAGAACATATTTATTTATATAAAATTAATTAAGGGTAGAAATTGATATTTATCAATTAAGACCAGTGGTCTAGCATATTAAAAAAGAATCCGAAGATTAAAATATTTATATATACCAATGAGAACATAATCTTTTGTGGTGAATGGCGATTTGACGTCTATATCTAGCATGTTGACTGTCCACTTTTCGTGTTCAGTCCTTAATTGGTATATATAAATATTTTATCTTCGGATTCTTTTTTAATATGCTAGACCACTGGTCTTAATTGATAAATATCAATTTCTACCCTTAATTAATTTTATATAAATAAATATGTTCTCTAACCGATAAATTAACTGCTGCTAATTATTAGCTGCAGGCTGGTTTTCTCGGGTTCCAACGCGCCAAAGTAAAGGCATTTGAAAGATATATTCAAATGTAATAGGCTGAACTCCATGCACGCGATATTTCGGTATCGTGTTTGCATCTAGTCCAGCAAATTACATTTATAACGGACCATGCTGATGATGGCTGCAGTTTTCCTTGCGGAAAATAACAGCTGAAACTAATTTAGTACATGGGTAATTATTTTATTTCGTATATTTTTCACTTGTTTATTGCTATGGTTTTGTGTTGAGTTTGATCTGAGAACATAATCTTTTGTGGTGAATGGCGATTTGACGTCTATATCTAGCATGTTGACTGTCCACTTTTCGTGTTCAGTCCTTATTGGTATATATAAATATTTTAATCTTCGGATTCTTTTTTAATATGCTAGACCACTGGTCTTAATTGATAAATATCAATTTCTACCCTTAATTAATTTTATATATATATATATATATATATATATCTATATATTATATATGAGGATAATATCGATATTTAAGTGTCGAAATTATCAAGTGACCAGCATGAAAGAAATACCTTACAAAGTTAAGAAAATTTTTAACAATTAAAAATGAGGGTGTCTAAAAGACACCAACATGCCGAAATAGCAGTCGAACTCTGACTATAAAACCACGTTAAATGTTCATATCGCACCATGAGGTAAAGCGGAGGGACAAAACATACAAGCAAAATTATTGAATAATCCAAGATCCAAGGATTTCTGGTTATCTAAAGCAGAACCAGAAATCCTTGGATCTTGGATTATTCAATATTTTTGCTTGTATGTTTTGTCCCTCCGCTTTACCTCATGGTGCGATATGAACATTTAACGTGGTTTTATAGTCAGAGTTTCGACTGCTATTTCGGCATGTTGGTGTCTTTTAGACACCCTCATTTTTAATTATATATATATATATATTATATATATATATATATATATATATATATATATATATATATATATATATATATATATATTTATATATATATATATATATATATAAATATAAATATATATATACATATATATTTATATATATATATAATATATATATATAATATATACATGCATACATATATAAATATGTGTCTGTGTTTGTCCCCCCAACATCGCTTCTCCCCCACCACTACTACTACTACCACTACCACAGTCATCATCAGCATCCTCATCACCATCATCATCCACTTCTTCCACTTCTGCCACTTCCTCCTCCTCATCGTCGTTGTCCTTGTTATCATTATTATTGTTGTTGTTATTGCTGTTATAATAATAATAATAATAATAATAATAATAATAATAATAATAATAATAATAGTAGAAGTAGTAGTAGTAGTACTAGTAGTAATAATAATAATAATAATAATAGTCATTATTATTATTATTATTACTACCACTACTACTACTACTACTACTACTAATAATAATAATAATAATAATAATAATAATAATAACAATAAGAATAGTTATTATTATTATTACTACACTACTACTACTACTACTACTACTACGACTACTACTACTACGACTACTACTACTACTACTACTACTACTACTATCTTCGTTGTTATTATTTCAATCCCTCGCCTATCCTTGCCAAATTTTCGCTATAGACCACTAGACATTTATGTCGCACCATCTCCTCCATATACTTCCGGTTGCTCCTTAAAGTTCATTGCTCTCCTAAATTGTTCCACACCCTATTTATTCTGCAATTCTGATTGTCACCACATCCGGTTTCCCTCTGCCTCCAAATATTTTTTGTGTACGTTTGCGTTATTCTGACTACAGGGTTATTCCAGAAGCAGAGACCCTCATTGTCTCAGAAAAAGTTTCTCTCAATAAACTCTGCATGTTACTGGAAGACCACGGAAGCAAGTAGAGAAATTTAAGAATCTGAGAGCTGTATTCACAAATGATAGGAAACGGGAGACTGAAACGTGTAAGCGCTGGAATTGCAAGTGCCGATACTGTAATGACTTAGCAGTAATATTGGATTCCCGGCAGAGGAGAGGTTACTAAAAGAACCGTGGAGGCGCAATGGCCCAGTGGTTAGGGCAGCGGACTCGCGGTCATAGGATCGCGGTTTCGATTCCCAGACCGGGTGTTGTGAGTGTTTATTGAGCGAAAACACCTAAAAGCTCCACGAGGCTCCGGCAGGGGATGGTGGTGATCCCTGCTGTACTCTTTCACCACAACTTTCTCTCACTCTTACTTCCTGTTTCTGTTGTACCTGTATTCCAAAGGGCCGGCCTTGTCACTCTCTGTGTCACGCTGAATATCCCCGAGAACTACGTTAAGGGTACACGTGTCTGTGGAGTGCTCAGCCACTGACACGTTAATTTCACGAGCAGGCTGTTTTGTTGATTCGGATCAACCGGAACCCTCATCGTCGTAACCGACGGAGTGCTTCCACCAATAACAGATTAAATTTGAAAGGTGCGTGTCTTTTTACCTTGTAATTTCCGGTTCTATACCATTATTCCGGTGTTTTATTGCGGATCAGCTCACACATAGCCCAGTACATCTATAGTAATAGGCAAGACATATTATGAAGTATATATGCATGTATGCACATTTATATATATATATATATATATATATATATATATATATATATATATATATATATATTATATATATATATAAAGCTCTGGCCTTTTGACCACTCCCCTAAGAACAATAGCCTGTGACCTGTTTATCTCCTAAATACCAACCTACCCAAAAAACGTCCCCCCCTGCCACCACCACTCCATTAAATCTACCTAAATGAATAAATACCAGAACTTATTTTGACAGCCAGCTTCCTGAAGATTTCATCTGAATGAAACAGTTCTAGTCCTGTAGAAGCTCCTTCTATAAAATAAATTACTTTACTCTGCTATGTATTGAGTACTTATTTACTGTGGTTTACCCCGACTCAACCCGGGACCTACTATATATATATATATATATATATATATATATATATATATATATATATATCTATTCTTTTATTCTTTAATTGTTTTCAGTGATTTGACTGAGGCCATGCTGGATCATCACCTTTTAGTCGAGCAAATCGACCCCAGGACGTATTTTTTGTAAGCCTAGTACTTATTCTATCGACGTCTTTTTGTCGAACCGCTATGTTACGGGGACGTAACGACATCGGGGGTACAAACACAGACACAAACTTGGTGAGTTAGTGGCCAATCATATATATATATATATATATATATATATATACACCTTCGAAACACGCTGGAGTTGAACTAGGGACAGCTGATGAAGGGGATTTTTCCTTGTGTAGTTTGTCTTGTACTCTGTTTTTTCGTTGTTAAAAAAAGGTCCGTTCCATACTTGTTTTTACGTTTTCGTTTCTCGTTGAGTTCTACGTCTATTTGTGGTGTCCTGTACTCACGTATATATATTTATATATGCATGTATATATACATGTAGATGTAGGTACGTACATATATGTATGTATGTATGCATATATTTTATTTATTACACTATTGTATGACTGAGCGCCCTCGCGTCGATTCGATTCGTTTCGCTTCGTTTCTTCTTCTTCAAGTACAGTTTATATATATATATATATACAACGGGCTTCTTTCAGTTTCCGTCTACCAAATCCACTCACAAGGCTTTGGTCGGCTCGAGGATATTGTAGAATACAGTTGCACAAGGTATATACATACATACATACATACATACATATATATATGTATGCATGTATGTATGTATGTATGTATGTATGTATGTATGTATATATATATATATATATATATATATACATGCATACCTCGGCTTAAGCCGCTTCGATTTCAGTGGTTCTAGATTATACGTCGGTTCTCAAAAAATATATATGGAAATATAAAAATCAACTTAAGTCATTTTACTGGACTTTACATCTGTCTGCCACAAGTATTGGAATCACAAAATCATTAGAAAACCGATAAAAGCACATAGAATCATGTTACTGTACAATAAGTAAGAATAAAAGCATATAAAATCAAATTAAAACGCGTACAGTAAATGTTAAGATACACACCATAAAGTAGTGCAGCTCAGCGAACGGAATAATGAAATCAGTTCTGCTGTCTTATTTATCGGTGTTTCGGGGCTCATATTGCACTGTAGTTCCAATATCTACCGTTATGCGTCGCTTTGACTCCTGATTCCCACGAATATTTTGAATTCAGATTTGTTTACGTCTGTTTATCGGCTACTTTGTCATTCTTATTCATTTGTGACATTATTTTTTGTCACCATGGCTCCTAAAAGAATTCATAGTTAAAGTGGTAAGTGTCATGCTATAATGCTGGTAGATAAACTGGTTGCGATAAAACGCCATGAAAAAGGTGAAAAAATGGGAGCGATTGCACAATCTTCTGGGATGAGTCGGACAACTCTATCGACAATTGTACACAATAAGGACAAGATTTTAGCTCATATCAAATCTGAAGCCCCAGGGATGAAGAACACTGTCATCAATAAGAAAAGAGGCAAAATCTTTGAAGAAATGGAAAGACTTCTTTCTCTTTGCATTGTTAGTTTGTCTTGTCAGCGTGCTGCTATTAGTCAAGAGATCATTCGAGAGAAAGCGTTGTCTTTGAGGACCTGAAGAAAAATATCCAGATGAGAAAGATGTAGAGTTGAAGGCAAGTCAAGAATGGTTCATGAGATTTAAGCAGTGAAGAAGTTGTCACACCATTACTCATCATCATTCTTCGACCGTGGTCGAGACAATGGAATTTACCATGCTACGCCAGACTTCACGGTCCATCATGGCATTACGGAGGTCCTGTTGCTGGATGCCTGTATCCCTGGAGATTACATCAGGGTAGGAGAGTGTGCGCCCTCTGGTATTGCGAGTAGATGGTTTCCAGAGGAAAAGAGTAGAAATTACCTCGTTTTCAGCTCTACAACAATGTCCAGCAAACTGGACTCTCCTACCTTTCACAAGAGATGACACAGGTGGTAGTTTCCCATATATTTGCATTTTGGTTGGATGGCGCTTCCACGAGAGATTTTGAGCTCTCATAAGGAGGCGAGTGTAGGTTCCATCCAACCGCCTCTCAAGCTTCTTTGATAACGTCCATGCAAGGTGAGAGTGCATCAGCTGACGAACAAGCAGCAGCAGAATTTCCTAATGCATTAAAGAAAATCATCGAAGAAAACAGGTTTCTTCCCGAACAGATTATTAACGTAGACGAAACTGGATTGTATTGGGAAAATTTACGAGACTGTTCATTCGTTTCTAAGGAGGAGAAAACTATTCGAGGTCTCAAAAGAACGCTGAACATTACGGTGGGACGTAATCGTGAAGGAGATTTTAAGTTAAAGCCATTACTTGTGTATCGTGGAGGCGCAATGGCCCAGTGGTTAGGCCAGCGGACTCGCGGTCATAGGATCGCGGTTTCGATTCCCAGACCGGGCGTTGTGAGTGTTTTTTGAGCGAAAACACCTAAAAGCTCCACGAGGCTCCGGCAGGGGATGGTGGTGATCCCTGCTGTACTCTTTCACCACAACTTTCTCTCACTCTTACTTCCTGTTTCTGTTGTACCTGTATTTCAAATGGCCGGTCTTGTCACTCTCTGTGTCACGCTGAATATCCCCGAGAACTACGTTAAGGGTGCACGTGTCTGTGGAGTGCTCAGCCACTTACACGTTAATTTCACGAGCAGGCTGTTCCGTTGATTCGGATCAACCGGAACCCTCATCGTCGTAACCGACGGAGTGCTTCCATCCATACCGGCAAAAGGTCTTTCTATGTTCGAGTATATGAATCCAAATGCTCAACTCTTTTCCAAGATTTTGGGGACTTGTCACATAGCTTTTGCTCCTAATAATGTAATCCTTGAGGGAAAAAGAAAATAGTTCAAGGAACTCTCAACCGGTTTCTTTTAAGCGCATCAACAATAAGAACGGCCAAAGTCAGCTGTTGATGTTGACGATCCACAGCCATCTACATCCCTGATGTGAACCACTAAATTTTATATATGTATTGGTAAATTTTAAACAATTTAGTTTTTTTTTTACTATTGCAAAATAATAATAATTACTGAATTTGTTTTTTAAGCTGAAAAATGGCTTTTATTTTACGATATCCTATTGCAGACCGCATTCATAAATAAAGTGTCCGCGATGTATGGTAAACAAAGCCAAACTGTATTCGTAAATTTAGATTACATTTTGTTTGTAAGCTTAAAATAAGTTTTTATTAAGCATGTATTCTTGAAAATGCATTTATAAATATAATACAGAACAGAGAATGGTTATTATCGGTTTAGCCTCGAGACCAGTAAATTCCACTTAAGTCTTCACCGACGTAGGGTGAGGTATGCCTGCATATACGTTAATACGTCCGTATGCGTGGACTGTTCTAATTTTTATTATTTGAAGTGTGGAGGCGCAATGGCCCTGTGGTTAGGGCAGCGGACTCGCGGTTTCGATTCCCAGACCGGGCATTGTGAGTGTTTATTGAGCGAAAACACCTAAAAGCTCCACGAGGCTCCGGCAGGGGATGGTTGGATCCCGGCTGTACTCTTTCGCCACAACTTTCTCTCACTCTTACTTCCTGTTTCTGTGGTACCTGTATTTCAAAGGGCCGGCCTTGTCACTCTCTGTGTCGCACTGAATATCCCCGAGAACTACGTTAAGGGTGCACATGTCTGTGGAGTGCTCAGCCACTTACACGTTAATTTCACGAGCAGGCTGTACCGTTGAATCGGATCAACCGGAACCCTCATCGTCGTAACCGACGGAGTGCTTCCATCCATTATTTGAAGTCTTCCTCTTTAGGAAAAGCTGGTTTCCAACAAAGATACAAAGATCCGGAATTGGGATACTGATAACAAAAACAAAGTCACATTTTAAACATGAGATAACTCTTGTTCCGCTTACTTGCAATGTGTCTGTTAACCGGTTAGTTTCTCGTTTTTGAAAACCCCCGCTTTTCTAGATTGTCACTTAGGGATTTACTCACAAAGTCTATGTCCAAATTATTACTTATATCATTATAATACTCTTTTACTCTTTACTCTTTTACTTGTTTC